>NW_019419456.1:2295542-2362455 GCF_000390285.2 Anoplophora glabripennis
TGATAAAACACGTACAGAAGTTCTTGGCGCATTTTCCATTATTTGTTGGACATTTTCTTTTAATTCTTCAGTCCGCTTTTTAGGTCGGCCGCTTCCTTCTTTTCTTGTTACACTGCCCGTTTCACGAAAAACATTAACACAACGCTGAACTGCACTTTGAAAAATTTTGTACTCAACAACGCCGGGAAATTGATTTTGAAATTCTATGAAACATTCCTCAATAGAATACTTCCATATTCCATCAATCTTGCGTCCATTTCTAAAGTAGGACTCTATGATAAACACTTTTTGTTCTTGAGAAAACACCATTTTAAACATTTTTTAAAACGAATATATTCAAATTGATAGCGGCGATATAGCGCTTTGACAGATGACGTTTAAGTTCATTTGCTATACGCTACGCCCTACGTCCAAATTTTCAGAACCAACTTGACCATGTTTTTATTTCAACGCTCGTTATTAGTATTTGTATGTTAGTATTATAGATTGAATTTTATGTGCAGTAATTTTTTAGGGTACTGATATGATTTTTTTTCAAGGGGCTTTGTTTTATTGGGGCATAAAACCAAGGGACAGATATGAAGTAGATGTCAAATTTGCAATTTAGGATTATTTTATAGTTTGTTAAAAAAACAATACTTGCTTAAAATATAAAAATTAAAATACAAAGCCCCTTTATTGAAAATCCTAAAACTGCTTAAAGTTTAATCTTTTTCAAATGGAGCGACTTGAGAGGCACAGCTTACAAGAAGTAATAGAATTATTCACATACAATGCAGATCTGCAGCTACTTTATTCAGAACTTCTTTATCGAATTTTTGTAAAACTCTTAAATTAAATATATCTCTAAAACTATAGCAGCTACAGCAACACGTTTTTTATGAAAAAGTGGACATACATATTCGAGTACAATGTCAGACTTCCCACTTCAAAATTATCAAAAACTGCATAAATTAATTAAATTCGATATCTATACAATTACATATACTAGAACAGCGGTCGGCAGCTGGTGGACCGCGGTCCAGATCTGAACCGCAGAAGATAAAAAAACTGGAAGTATAATTACTCAAATTATTTAAAAAAAATATTTTTCTATAGATAATACGTTTCATAATTTTTTAATGGTTAGTAGGTTATTAAAAAACTGTCTCAAGACCGCAAATGTAATTTCTCCCATTGATTTTTTAATACAAATATGCCTATCTATTGTATTCATTATTATTTTGTGCTTGCAAATTAAAATAAAAAATTAGTAAGGAATGAGCTTTTTTTCTGGACCTCGTTAAATATTTTGAAAAGTATCCGGACTCCACCTAAAATTACTTGCCGATCACTGCTCTAGTTAAAAAAAATTATTTTTTTTTCCAAATTTAGTTGTACATAATTGTTACGAAATAAAAGGCACTTTTTTCCCTAATAAACAAATAAAATAACTTCGCGGTTTTTAACTTTCGAAAGAAGTTATCTACACCATTCGAAAGCTAGTAAAAAACCTACAAATTGAAAAAAAAGTTTCTACGACTAATAGGTACGGAGTTAGCAATTTTTTTTTTAAATCACAGGGCAATTTGTTATAAACGTTAAGACCTGAAATTTTAACATTTTGTAAATGACGGATTAAACTTTATGCCCTGTTAATTTTAATTCAATTTGCCCATAATTCGTCAATCCAGAGCCCGTCAAAGTAACGCTACGCGGCAATAGCCCTTCAGGGAGTGGCGGTGAGGGTGGGGATCTTCCTCTCGACCAGGGAAAAACTGACAAAGTCAAATTTGTAATACTAATATGTAAAGCTTTTATGTAACGTAGAACCTTCTTTTTTTTTAATTTGGGGTAGCTTGACAAAAAATTAGTTCTGGATTATTTCTACTCTTGTAAAACAAATAAATTTTTTGTTTACAAAGCAATTTTAACTTATAAAGTCTCACTTTAAAGATTATCTAGATCAAATCCTGTTGAAAATTTTTTGCTAAAATTAAGTTTTTTTACAATAACGCGTATAACGAAAAATGACGAATTTTTGACCTATTTGTTGATAAAAAACAAGACCTTCCAACAATAAAATCACGCCTAGTAATTAATAAATTTCAAAATGTTTCTTTTCCTGGTCTATTATTTTAAAAAGGAATATGACCGTTCAACATTTACCGTGGTCACAGACGCAAATCTCAAATAGTCAAGTTTTTAATAATTTACTATTGGTGGTGAAGCATCAACTACTTCACATCTTAGTAAACTCACTACCCATGTCATTGTACAATAACATGTGCCTCTGATCTGAAGCTTGGCATCAATCAATTTATTCAATAGATATCTAGTGGCACCCTAATGCCTGCCCTGTCGGCCTGGTGTGCCGGCAAACAAATTCAGGTTTTTTGCAGATGTTGGCTAGGCATTTCGTCATTTGTGCATGTGTGGGACGCTTTGTGTATGGCACGTTTTTATGAGCAGCATCGTCTATTGTGAGCATAGAGCGGCACATGGCTTGGACCACAGATTTAGCCTTTGCTACCACAAAGCGTATTGCTGCTTACTAGCACAATATAGATTGCCACTTTGTCACAAAGTTTCCGATGTCTACTTATCACACTCTGGGAAACAACTACTCTGGGACTAAATGCCCTGTCTAGCATTGAATTACAGCTCCAACATCCAGTAAACAGCCAAGACAGTTTGGCAGCGAAATCACTAAATACAGACCGGTTTCAAACTTGTTTTTTCATATAAAGTGGGGGGGGACAAGGAGGATGTGATGAAAGAAAACGAGCGGGTGCCAATTTCAAATATTTTTATAATAATACATCAAATTTTTATATCAATCTACACAGCACTGTTTACATCCATACGCACAATAAAAAATGCAAAAATACAAATAAAATTAAAATCCAACAGCGAGAACTTGCAAAGTCTTGTAAAAAAAAAACCGGCCAGAAACCCCAACTCGTAAGTGTCGCCAAAGCGCAGTTTTGCCCGTCTCCCGGAGAGAGACGTCCGGACATCCTGGCAGTGTTTTTCTAGACGCCTAAGTACCGACGGACTAAGTAACCAAGCTGCCAGCTTCCAGAAGACCTGGCGCGATCGCAAGAAAACAGTGATGTAACAGCAAAATCGGCGGCCGGCCTGCGTGGTGTCGGGAGCAGCAGCTGCTGGTGAGGATTGTCAAGTTCGGATTCTATCGTGTGTGAGGATTCCAAGTTTATTGCTTTGCCAGTACCGTCCGCACGCAAACCGACCCTCAACCACATTAAGTACTCGAAAATGCACATAAACGGAATGCTACTTTGTACGGACCTATGCGTGTTTTTTTAAGAAAAATACTGCTGTATCCATACCGAAACGAAAATTGAAAGAGAAACGACAACTTCCATAAAATATACAAACTATAAAGTCTACGAGAGTACGACAAGGCAGAAGATCGTCTCTAAGCGTATCCACTAATTTAAAAAAGAGACGGAATGGCCCGTCCCGCTTCGAAAGATTGGTCAGAGGTTGGTAAGAACTCAAGTACGCCTACTATATAAAATTTATACACAAAGGCGTTCCCCGGGCGCGGGCGTCGTGCCCGAGGAACGGACCCGACTGGTAACAAATCATTAAATACTTGACAATTTTATTTAAAGATAAAAATACAAAAAATCCAACGTTAAATACCTAAGCGAAGATTCTAGGGCATTCAAATGAAATTTCCGAGGACACGGGCGGACCTCTCGGGGAGGGGGGGACCGGCCCGTGTCGTCGGAAGTGGCGCAGTCACTCGATCGCAGTCACACAGGAGAGACAAAACAGTTACAGAATATATTGTTACAGCTAGTAATAATAATAATACAGTATGTACCAGGGTTGGGGGGCAAGGTACCACTCGCCCCGCCCCTTTTACAATGTCTGGGCAATGCCCCGCACTACACAGCACTCAACAGTTCAATATATATTGCCAACTGCAACGCTTCAAAGTTATGATACGTCTTGGTCCTCTACGTCTTGTAGCTGTTCTTTCGGTTCCGCCTCCCCTGAAACACAAACAAAAAACGATATTAAGGCGCTCCACAACGGAATACCCTAAAATAAAGACCGATTAAAAGCTATTATTTATGTTTATCAAATTTTAAACCTGAATATAGCAGATTTTTACCGTGGTACCATTTAAAACTATAGAAAAATCACCCCCTAAAGTTTATTTTAACACCCTGTATCTTTTTAACCAAGCGTGCTAGATAAAAACTATGGGAAAGACCCCTTAAAATTCACCAAAGAATAAGAGGTTTCATTTTTGGTCACCATTTGTGAATCACCCTGTATATTATCTGCATCACAAATTACGTCAAATGTGTTGTTCATTCAATCATTTCTGGGGATCGAAAAATCTCATTTCTGTCATCAGATTTCAGGTTCGATTTTTACATTTCATTTTGATTAACTTTTAAATGCTATTTTTTGGAATAAACCATTATTNAGTGATAATCACTAACAATTAATTTACGACTGGAGAGCAGAAATGTTAGGACTGCAACGTGGTGCAAGGTTGCCAGTAGGCCGGGTTCCCTTTGATTAAATTTTATTAAAAAAAGTGACACAACGCATTCTTGCATTTGCACTCGTTACAATATACGTATTTGCATAAAAGTATGAAACAAAAAAGGGGCAGTGTCTATTTGTCTACACTAAACGCTTCACATGGAACTTACTATAAAATATATAGGTATATTATGTAATAATAACTACCAGCAAAAGTTAACAAAATAATAATTTCTAACTCATAAGGAAAACGATTGTAGAAAATAATTAACAGATATCCTAAGTGTACCGCAGTCAATCTTAAATACTTCCAGTAAATACTTATAGACCAAGAAATAACGGTGAAAAATCATCGAGAAATCGTGAAAATTACTAGGTGTGATTTTATTGTTGGAAAGTCTTGGGAATGATAATACAAGGGGCGTCTCATCTCGTGGGTCATGAAAAAAGTATAGCGTCATTGTTTCTTATCAACAAATAGATCAAAAATTGGTCATGAGTTTCTCTAGATCAAATCGTCTGTTGAACATTTTTTGCTAAGATTAATAGATTTTTTACAATAACCCGTAGAACTTTCGTTCTTTGATCTAGAGAAACTCATCTTTAAAATGAGACTATAAGTTAAAATTGCTTTATAAACAAAAAATTTATTGCAAAATTAAACGGAAAAAGTGCTTTTTCTGTAATTGTTAATAACTTTTTAAATAATTAATAAAATCTTAGCAATCTTTCTCAAAATGTGAGTCTTTATATCCTTAAGAGATGTGCAAATGATGGGCTCGATCGGTCAAATAGTTTTTGCAAAATTCCATTTATTTATCCCATTTTTGCAAAAAAGGCCCATTTTCAAATGACTATTTCGGGGGGCAGGGTTGTGATTAAAACATTCTGTTTGGGCTCATTTTCTTCGAAGGGACACCGAGTATCCTCTAGTTCAGTGGTCGGCAACTGGCGGAGCGCGGTACAGATCCAGACCACGGAAGGTAAAAAACTGGACCGCCAAAAATGTTGTGAAAGTATAATTACTCAAATTATTTTAAAAAAAATATTCTTCTATAGATAACAATACGTTTCATAATTTTTTAATGGTTAGTAGGTTATTAAAAAAACTGACTCAAGACCGCAAATGTAATTTCTCCCATTGATTTTTTAATACAAATATGCCTCTCTATTGTATTTCATTATTTTGTGCTTGCAAATTAAAATAAAAAATTAGTAAGGAATATGAGCTTTTTTTCTGGACCTCGTTAAATATTTTGAAAAGTATCCGGACTCCACCTAAAATTACTTGCCGATCCCTGCTCTAGTTAAAAAAAACTATTTTTTTTTTCAAATTTAGTTTATAATTGTTACCAAATAAAAGGCACTTTTTTCCCTAATAAACAGATAAAATAACTCCGCGGTTTTTAACTTTTGAAAGAAGTTATATACACCATTTGAAAGCATGTAAAAAACCTACAAATTGAAAAAAAAAAGTTTCTACAACCAATAGGTACGGAGTTAGTTTTTTTAAATCACAGGGCAATTTGTTATAAACATTAAGACCTGAAATTTTAACATTTTGCAAATGAAGGTTTAAACTTTATGCCCTGTTCATTTTAATTAAATTTGCCCATAATTGATCAATCCAGAGCCCGTCAAAGTAAGGGTACGTGGCAATAGCCCTTCAAGGAGTGGTGGTGGGGAGGAACTTCCTCTCAACCAGGAAAAAAACTGACAATGTCAAATTTGAATATCTCAGCTTCTATGTAACGTAGAACCTTCTTTTTTTTTAATTTGGGGTAGCTTGACAAAAAAAATAGTTCTGGATTATTTCTACCCTTGTAAAACAAATAAATTTTTTGTTTATAAAGCAATTTTAACTTATAAAGTCTCACTTTAAAGATTCTCTAGATCAAATCGTCTGTTGAACATTTTCTGCTAAAATTAAGTTTTTTTACAATAACGCGTATAACGAAAAATGACGAAATTTTTGACCTATTTGTTGATAAAAAACAATGACGCTATACTTTTTTATGAGCCACGAGATGAGACGCCTCTTGTATTATCATTCCCAAGACTTTCCAACAATAAAATCACACCTAGTAATTAATAAATTTCAAAATGTTTCTTTTCCTGGTCTATTATTTTAAAAAGGAATATGACCGTTCAATATTTACCGTGGTCACAGACGCAAATCTAAAATAGTCAAGTTTTTAATAATTTTCTAATGGTGGAGAAGCATCAACTACTTCACATCTTAGTAAACTCACTACCCACGTCATTGTACAATAACATGTGCCTCTGATCTGAAGCTTGGCATCGATCAATTTATTCAATAGATATCTAGTGGCACCCTAATGCCTGCCCTGTCGGCAAACAATTCAGGTTTTTTGCAGATGTTGGCTATGCATTTCATCGTCATTTGTGCATGTGTGGGACGCTTTGTGTATGGCACGTTTTTATGAGCAGCATCGTCTATTGTGAGAATAGAGCGGCACATGGCTTGGACCACAGATTTAGCCTTTGCTACCACAAAGCGTATTGCTGCTTACTAGCACAATATAGATTGCCACTTTGATTGTCACAAAGTTTCCGATGTCTACTTATCACACTCTGGGAAACAACTACTCTGGGACTAAATGCCCTGTCCAGCATTAAATTACAACTCCAACATCCAGTAAACAGCCAACACAGTTTGGCAGCGAAATCACTAAATACAGACCGGTTTCAAACTTGTTTTTTCATATAAAGTGGGGGGGGACAAGGAGGATGTGATGAAAGAAAACGAGCGGGTGCCAATTTCAAATATTTTTATAATAATACATCAAATTTTTATATCAATCTACACAGCACTGTTTACATCCATACGCACAATAAAAAATGCAAAAATACAAATAAAATTAAAATCCAACAGCGAGAACTTGCAAAGTCTTGTAAAAAAAAAACCGGCCAGAAACCCCAACTCGTAAGTGTCGCCAAAGCGCAGTTTTGCCCGTCTCCCGGAGAGAGACGTCCGGACATCCTGGCAGTGTTTTTCTAGACGCCTAAGTACCGACGGACTAAGTAACCAAGCTGCCAGCTTCCAGAAGACCTGGCGCGATCGCAAGAAAACAGTGATGTAACAGCAAAATCGGCGGCCGGCCTGCGTGGTGTCGGGAGCAGCAGCTGCTGGTGAGGATTGTCAAGTTCGGATTCTATCGTGTGTGAGGATTCCAAGTTTATTGCTTTGCCAGTACCGTCCGCACGCAAACCGACCCTCAACCACATTAAGTACTCGAAAATGCACATAAACGGAATGCTACTTTGTACGGACCTATGCGTGTTTTTTTAAGAAAAATACTGCTGTATCCATACCGAAACGAAAATTGAAAGAGAAACGACAACTTCCATAAAATATACAAACTATAAAGTCTACGAGAGTACGACAAGGCAGAAGATCGTCTCTAAGCGTATCCACTAATTTAAAAAAGAGACGGAATGGCCCGTCCCGCTTCGAAAGATTGGTCAGAGGTTGGTAAGAACTCAAGTACGCCTACTATATAAAATTTATACACAAAGGCGTTCCCCGGGCGCGGGCGTCGTGCCCGAGGAACGGACCCGACTGGTAACAAATCATTAAATACTTGACAATTTTATTTAAAGATAAAAATACAAAAAATCCAACGTTAAATACCTAAGCGAAGATTCTAGGGCATTCAAATGAAATTTCCGAGGACACGGGCGGACCTCTCGGGGAGGGGGGGACCGGCCCGTGTCGTCGGAAGTGGCGCAGTCACTCGATCGCAGTCACACAGGAGAGACAAAACAGTTACAGAATATATTGTTACAGCTAGTAATAATAATAATACAGTATGTACCAGGGTTGGGGGGCAAGGTACCACTCGCCCCGCCCCTTTTACAATGTCTGGGCAATGCCCCGCACTACACAGCACTCAACAGTTCAATATATATTGCCAACTGCAACGCTTCAAAGTTATGATACGTCTTGGTCCTCTACGTCTTGTAGCTGTTCTTTCGGTTCCGCCTCCCCTGAAACACAAACAAAAAACGATATTAAGGCGCTCCACAACGGAATACCCTAAAATAAAGACCGATTAAAAGCTATTATTTATGTTTATCAAATTTTAAACCTGAATATAGCAGATTTTTACCGTGGTACCATTTAAAACTATAGAAAAATCACCCCCTAAAGTTTATTTTAACACCCTGTATCTTTTTAACCAAGCGTGCTAGATAAAAACTATGGGAAAGACCCCTTAAAATTCACCAAAGAATAAGAGGTTTCATTTTTGGTCACCATTTGTGAATCACCCTGTATATTATCTGCATCACAAATTACGTCAAATGTGTTGTTCATTCAATCATTTCTGGGGATCGAAAAATCTCATTTCTGTCATCAGATTTCAGGTTCGATTTTTACATTTCATTTTGATTAACTTTTAAATGCTATTTTTTGGAAATAACCCATTATTTATATTATTATATTTTTATTTTACTTGTATTTGTTATTTTTTGCATTTTTATATCTCAATTCTTACTTCAATAGATGTTTTATTTTTATTATTAAATGGTTGGTTAATTTCTTGATTAATTTATTATCTCAAAGACCGGAAAATGGCAAATCTCATATAAACAAATAGTAAGGCCAAAGGATATTTTTGTAAATTTTTTAATTTTTAATGAGTGAGGTTGAAAAAAAATTCTTTTTTCTTTGCTACATACATATCAGTAATTGGACAAATTATAAGGATGTAACATACTAACAAAAAAAAAAAACGTGCAAATATATGCTTCATTTTTTGATATAGAGGATTTTAAAGTTTAATTATACATACAATTACTTTTAAATTGCAATGATACAGTTGTAGATATTTCAAATTTATACCAATTTTTAATTTTTCATAAAAATATGTGGACCTCAGATTGTTCTTACTTATTACATTGCTGTTTTTGAAATAAATGGCAAAATATACCACCTAGAGGTATTTATCTTTAAAAATGTAGTAATTTCAAGTTATTTAAAAAAAATAATAATTTTAAAATAAATCTTTTTTTTCAGTTTTTAATACCTGCCCTACTAATTTAGTCGAGCCCTTAGTAGAATTTTTAATCATTATTTGCAACCCTCTGCACAAAAATAAATAAATAATAAATACTTTAGTTACATCCTGTATAAACATTCGATGATGTGCAACGAAACTACACTAAATTTAGTCCAATACAAAAGTATGTGAACAAACAATTAACAAAGTTAATATTTTAGGTACTGTAAATTGCCTGAATCAACAATTTCCAAATAAGAAAATTCCTATGTAGGTCCATAAATATTTGTTGAGATTATCAAAATTGTACAAATACAGAATGTAAATTAAGAAAGTAAGAATATTTCAGCTGATTCCTCGAATTGTTTCAATGTGTTAAATTTCTTAAAAATATAATATTAATGTCAGGCTAATGGCTTAAGTAAATAAAGTTAAAAACTCACTGAATTTTTAAATAATTATTATAGTCCATACGATATTTGGTTGAGATAGAATTCCGAGAAGACCCCTGCGTCATTTCCTTGGAATTAACCGCATTCGAGACTCGAGGTAGAGACATTGGCGGAAAATTTCAAGGCACGCCCGCCACGGTAAATTGTTGCAGTAAGTAGTTTCGATAACAGAACTTTATTGGCTTATTCTTTTCTTGGAGTTATATCTCAACAAATATTGTTCGGACCAGTGCGCAGCGGTGGAGATACTCGAGGGCACGGTCATTAAGAACCACATAATTTGTCGCCATTGAGAATTTTAGAAACTCAATTGGTGCATTTGTTTTTTTAAACTGGATTTCTGAGAAAAAAGGACTTTTCCCATTTTATTTGAAAAAGGTCGTCAATTTTCAATTATTTTTTCAATCTAAAATAAACTTACCACACAACTGAATAAATTTATATCTGCTGCTTCAGAATAAATAAATAAATAAATAAAAAATATACAAAAAATATAAAAAATGATTATTTTTTATATTGGTACAATTTAAAATGTAATTTTTGATATTCAAACTGGGAAGAAAAACGTAAAACAGTAGGATAGAAATTTTTATATTTGAGCAATGAAACCTCCTAGAAAATTATTTAGTCAAAATAAAATTATTATTAATCATCATTATTATATTATTATTCAGTCATTATTTTTAACTTTGATAGATTAAGAAAATGCCATTTTCTTCTAAATCCAAAATTAACCATTATATTTAGGTTGGCTTTAATTTTTGGTATTCAGACAAACCATAATAAGATTTTTTCCCAGAATTCTAAAAATTAAAATCCGTTAATATGAAGAGCACTGAAACTTTTAAACCAAACTCAGTACTAGAGATTTTGCTCTATATAGAGTATACTTTGTGTTCAGAGGCACCATATTGTACATAGAGACATATTACAAATGAAATTTGAAAAAATCTTTGAAAATTAGAGAAATCCCCCCAAATCTTCCACCTTGGTGCAAGAGAAATAAAATTTTTATAAAAAGAACGAGATAAATCTGCGGGTATCGAGACTTACCGTCACCCTGCATGTCGCTCGTCCACAGCGTGAGGTTGTCCCTCAACAGTTGCATGATGAGCGTGCTGTCCTTGTAGCTCTCCTCGCTGAGGGTGTCCAGCTCGGCGATGGCGTCGTCGAAGGCGGCCTTGGCCAGACGGCACGCCCTGTCCGGGCTGTTCAGGATCTCGTAGTAGAAGACGGAGAAGTTGAGCGCCAGCCCGAGCCTGATGGGGTGGGTGGGTGGCAGCTCGGTCATGGCGATGTCGCTGGCGGACTTGTACGCCACCAGGGAGTGCTCGGCGGCGTCCTTGCGGTCGTTGCCCGTCGCGAACTCGGCGAGGTACCGGTGGTAGTCGCCCTGGAAAAAGGAGGGGAATCACCGATAAGAGGTTGCCGACATTACGACTTGCTGCCGTGAAATGGTAGAACCCTTGCAAAAATGGTATTTATTGGCAGATGCAATTCGTTTTTTTTTTTTTTGAGCTAACAAATGAACAAGTAAAATGTCCGCTAATGTGTTTTTCTTCAAAGCGCAATTCCAAATAAAAAAAAACAAATTTATGAGTATGTTTCTTGTTATTCTGACTTTTACTCTATATGTATAGCTGCTTCCCACCTCAAAAATTGAATTTTGATTTTAAAATTTGTATTAGGACATTATTTGAGGTTATATACAGATATGTTTTATAAAAATGTTGTGTAAAATAGTAAATAATTGTACTTCTCTCTTGAGTATTTTCGTGGCTTTTTAATTTATGAGCATCCTGTATATCTAATCTATGTTTGTACGACAGTCTAATTTTTTCGAGGGGCAGAACTTTTTATAGAGTGACATTTTTCGATAATGTCAAAAACAAAAGAGTTTCTCTGTTGTCAACTCCATCCGTGGACACACTGTATATACATTATTAATAAACTTTATTGTACTTAAATTCTCAAGTTTTTACTAAATTATTTAATTAAAAAAGTAAAAAAAATAAAAAAATCTTATTTTTGCTTTCTTTAAAATTGTTTATTACAGATTTTTTTAATAAAATTTTCCATTCACATTTTTTAAATAAGCCATTTCTATGAGAAATTTAATTCTCTAAAAAATTTTTCCTATGCACTACACCGAAATTTTGCTTCGTTTTCGTGCTATATTTAAAAAACTGTAAAAGTGCATATTCACCCCTATCTTCAATTTCAACCCTCTAATTTAATAGCACCCCACGGTTTTTTCATCTAAAATGACCCTTCGAACAAGTCATGTGATGAAAATCCTTGAACGCCTTATTTCCTTCCTTTTTTGTAAAAAATTATAATTAAATCGTATAAGGGTAAACGCGACGAAAATAAAAAAAATGGCTAAGATTGAGCGGCCATATATCAGTCAATTTTCATCTTAAAATACTCTACAACCTCTCGTTTTGAAGGAAATTTTATCTACTTTTTTTTCTATGAAGCAATGCCTATACCCATCTTTACTCAAAAAAAAACTAGAGGCAAAAAAATAAAAAAAAAATCGGAAAATCGCAAACAGAAAATCGTTTAATTTGTGACAAATCAAATTATTCAATTATTGAGGAAACTGTAATGACCCCTAGCGGAGAAAACACGGATTAATTGGATTTTTTCCACTTAAAAATTAGTGCAGCAAATTGTTGTCATACCACCCTATCAGTATGCCAACATGTAAAATAAAATTTTTAATTAAAATAGAAATAAGTTAATACGTTTTCCTTTCACGAAGAAACCTGCTTTCTATTTTTTTAAAGAAATTTTTTGGAGTTTGACTTAAAACTGTACAACATCCAGACATTTTAAATAAAAACGCTCTGGATTTCTGAAAATAATGGGGAATTGGCTGGATATCCGCATGATGCAACATTCTAGGTCGCCACTCAGACGATACGCCAATGCGACAATCCTGACCCTATGTAGCGGAGCCAAGGATTCTAAGCTAAAGGTTGGCCCGATCGCTACATTTGGCTCCCCGTTATGTGACGTCGCAGACGAACCCGACTGAGCGACTCCACATCCCCGTTTTTACGGTTTAACCGAAATTGCGGCACGTTAGCTTTTATTTTCCAATCATTCGATAATAATATGGGATTTCTACTTTACTGCCGCTATTAAAATATTTATTTTCGTTGCGAATTTGATCGGTTTATTAGCACGTCTAACAAGTTTACCTAATAAATCAACAAATAACGTGTACAACGAAAATTACGTTGGAAAACATTTGCCGAAGCGATTATCGTAGCAGTAATATGCGCAGATTGTTTCATAACAAACATAAGAGAAATTACATAATACGCGTTTAATAAAAGTTAATTTTCACTTCCATATAAGTAGACGTAAAAAAACGAAATAAGAATTTTGAGACAAAAAAAAAACTTTGTTAAATAAAACTTCAATCACGGCCAGACTACGTAGAACGAGTATATTCGATCTGGTCCATCAGAATAATAATTGAATCATACATTGCCACGCACATAAAAACATACGAACATATGTTCATACTTTTCCGACATCTGTTCCAATATCGCCGCTACACATTCGACGACGTGTTGTAAATTGTTTCATACAAGTAACCCGCCAAATTAACACGGATAAAAATTACGGATGAAGATGGGCACAACCTAAAGAAACGTCGTAGACGCATGTATTACTAGATATAAGGCTTCATATCTCATGCGCCATTGTTTAGTGACGTCATTACCAAACCTAACTTCCATTAAGAAAAAATGTCTGGTTCCTCTGCTATCGATTGTCAAAGTCTTGAAAAAAAAATATGTTTTTTGTAGTATCTGGAGAATGTTACTATCGATTTTAATGAAACTTGCTGTGGACTTGTTCCTAAGTAAGACTCATGTTTTGATGAAGCAACCGCATCCATCCGCCTTGGGCAAGTGGTAAATCCTCGAGTATCTTGGTACAAGAATTACCAGAACTTTTTATTTTATCGCTGGAATCACTTCATTTTTTTTTAATTGATGGATCAGTCCTTTTTCGAGATTTTCGTGCTCTTGGTAAAATCTTGTAGCATTCATAGTTTTTACGCAGAAAAATGTTTTCAATTTTAGATAATCATTATCACTACTACTAAAGTACAACTACTCACTACAATCACTACTACCGTAGAAAGCGATAATGTCATTTTATAATAAATGCAGAAGGAAACCCACATGCAAGGCGTATTAACCACTTTCAAGTGGAATTTCGAACAAATGTTTGGGCCGGGATCATCGATGACATCCTTCTGGGTCCTTATATCATGCCGCGCCGCATGAATAGTGAAAATTATCTCAATTTTTTTTTTTAATAATACTTTTCCGGTTCTAATGGACGATGTCACTCTCGATCTTCGTGCTCAGATGTGGTTCATACACGATGGTACTTCGCACTTTAGTGCAGATATAGCTGCACATTTAAATAATACTTTTTAACACAAGTGAATCGGAAGAAGACGTTCCTGTCGAATGGTCCCCCAGGTCCCCCGACTTAACGGCATTAGATTTTGTTCTATGAGGAGCCTTAAAGAATAGTTTGCGCCACTCCTGTGGAATCACAGGAAAACTAATTACGTAGGATTCAAAACAAGACGGACGTAATACTGGAATGATCCAGAAATGTTGAGGAGGGCTCAATTCAATTTCAATTGAAGGATCCGGCTATGCATCCAAGAAAATGGCCGACATATCGAACATGTTTTGTAATTCCATCATCATCTACCGTATCATCCAGTTTCAATAAAGAGAATTATGTCTCCTACGTACGTCTTTACAATTGCGCATTAACAAAAAGTAAATCTAATGAAATAAAATGAATTCAATACGTCGCGTCGCGACAGATTTTAAAATTGTAACCATTTTACTTTCAATATCGATATCCTAGGTAAAAGAATTGGCATAATTATTAGAGAAAGCCGTTTTTTGTAAGAGGGCAGATTTACTGCTATACGTCTAAAATATTGTTAAGTCTCAACGAAACGAAAAACATCTTTTAGCGTAAAAACTATGAATGCTACAAAATTTTACCAAGAGCACGAAAATCTCCAAAAAGGACTGATGCATCAATAAAAAAAAATGAATTGATTCCAGCGACCAAATAAAAAGTTCTGGTAATTCTTGTAGCAAGACACTCAGAATTTACCACTTGCCCAAGGCCGATGGATGCGGTTGCTTCGTCAAAACATGAGTCTTACTTAGGAACAAGTCCACAGCAAGTTTCATTAAAATCCATAGTAACATTCTCCAGATATTACAAAAAACATACTTTTTTTCAAGAACTTTGACAAACAATAGCGGAGGAGCCAGACATTTTTTCTTATTGGAAGTTAAGTCAAATCGTCTTCTTTTGAGCCAGTACCTTTTTGATCATGTGCTTACGGGACACCCTGTATTATTTTTTACTTTCAAACTTCGTTTTCCATAAGAAAAAATTTAGTTTTCGAATGGCAAGCAAATCCACAATAACATAACAATCTGCACCATGTCCTTTGCCTAAGGAATGACGTACACTTTATTTTATTTCGAAGGGTTTACCGAATGATAAATCATCTTCCAAGTGACGTCATACACGAAGTGTTGTTGCATCTAATCTAGGTGGTAATGACAGACGAGACATATAGCACACATTTTAGTTTTCCATGTACATATTAAACAAAATACATTTCCAGTATATTTCTTTCCTGTTCAATCCAACGTACTTGACACTTCAGGGGGTTAATTGTATTCCGATTAACATAAGCAATGTATAGGTGACATTCACTTTAATGTATCGAAAAACAGCAAACAATGCCACTCTATTTTTAGTCCAGTCTACGGAGGTCTAAAGGTTGTCGTTCACTAGAGCGCACCGCTCGGAAGCGGACGGCAGCGCGACGAAGAGCAGATTCCACAGTTTTAAATACAGATGCGTTCACAATACCGCAGAGCAGCGCTCCGCAGCGGCGCGGAATCTTACCTGAGGAATATTTCCGCGCTGCGGTACGCTGCCTTCCGGCGCGCCCTAGTGAGCGACAAGCTTAAAACATCCTGATTGTGATAATTTTTTATAAATCCTCTATTTTTTTTCACAAATCGACTGCAAATGTTACAAAATAACACGTTAAAATGCAGAAGCACTGCATAGTGAGACAGATTGAAGAAAAACAAACAAAAAAAGCATTTTTTGCGACGTAAATTGTTAATAAATTTTTTGTCTCACTACGTGGCCCTTGTGCATTTTAATGTATTGTTCTATAACATATTTATAGCCGATTTGTATGGGGTTTATGGGAAACTTCTACTTCTGAGCCCCTGCCTACCGGACCATTTTAATTACACCATCGCAATAATACGAACCCGTATTTTTTACCTTAACTTTTATTTTCGCTAAGCTCTTACCTTCATTTTGTAATAGAAGACCTTGGACTCGCCCGTGGAGGCGGCGGGGATCAGGTGCTTGTCGAGCACGCTGAGAATGTCCGAACAGATGTCCCTGAGCTCCTTCTCCACCTGCGACCTGTACTGGCGGATCATCTCCAGCTTATCGTCGATGCCCTTAGACTCCTCCTTCTGCTCGATGGAGGAGATGATGCGCCACGACGCCCTCCTGGCCCCGATCACGTTCTTGTAGGCGACGGAGAGCAGGTTCCTCTCCTCGACGGTCAGCTCCAGGTCCAGCTTGGCCACCTTCTTCATGGCCTCGACCATCTCTGAAGCGGAAAGTCGAAATTAACAACGTTACAATTCTCGGTTTATTATTGGTTGAGGGCAAAGTCAACAGCAAAAAAAAGGGCCATCTAAAAGTTAGTAAAATTTGAGTGGTCAAAAACTGTAAATCTTTACTGATTTCAATTATTTTCTCAACATAAACTAAAATCCAAATTGTCACAAACCTTTTCAAATTTGAAAGAGAAAAACCTGATCAGGATTTTCAGTATTCTGTTAAAAAGCATTATTTTCAACATTTTCTTTTTTTTATTTATCCTAATGCCCAAATGTTTGAAAAATATGCACAGTTTCAAGTGGTACTTTGCAATTCTGATTTGAAGCACAAGTAAATAAATCATTGAGCAAAAAACTGTATGTGTTTCAATGACTTACTTAATGCATATTTAACTGTAACAATAGTGCACAACATGTAAATGACAGGCTATTTTAATCAAAATCAAATACGCAACTTGCATAAAAATTTAATTTGTTTTACAAAAGTATTTTGTGGCCTATATCCGACAGCTGGTAACAAAATTATTTCCTTAATGCTACAAATTAATTATACACACTCTCTACGGAGTTGAGTCTATACTCTTGTTAGGTATAGTCTTTCCGATATCAATTGAAGAACCAAGAGGATCACAGTATGTACCAGGTTCAATGGCTGACGCAGCAACTCGGCATTGAAAAATTTGAAAAACTTGTTAACCATACCCATATACAGGTCTGGTCGAACTAAACGTGGTGGTAGAAATATTGAAGAATGCGAGCGCGGACAAACAAAATACAAATACAGTTGCATTGGGCAATAAATCTCAGCCGTTGACAAATTGCCCAGCAGTGCAGTGCAGCAATGCGGAATTTGGTGTAAATCAGGTAATTTTAATTTATTATAGGCACCTTGTATTGATCATATATTACAATTGCGAAAGGGAGAAATAATATTATTACAACACGGCACTTTGGAGACCTTTTGAAACGGAACAAGACGAAATTTACCATCAATATAATAAAGTTGTTTGAGGACATAAGTAATTAAAATATGTTGTTGGCCAAATGAACATATAATAGAAATTTTCTGCACATTATATACAAATTATTATAATGACTATACTATGATCATGCTCTCAGGTCGTCCGGTGTCACTCATCCTCCAAGATTATCGATCGCACTAAATAACATCACCAGTTAGCGTGGTAGCGAACACCCGTTTAAAACATTTATTTTACGCGCCAAAGATTAATAATAATAAATTATTAATTAACAACCTTTCAAGAGATTTTTAACATAACATGAGAATACAGGGTGTATCTATAAATAACACCGGAAAAATGTAAGGGGCAGTTCTCTGATGAAAATTAATAGGGGTCTTTGATATAAAATTTTTTGAAAAAACTTTCCCCTGAAAAGTTACGCCCCCAAAAAAATTTCAAAATAAAACTTGTTTTTCTTTTTTATCTTCCATGTATATCAAGTTAAAGAAACCAAACTTGTTGAACATTATCTGTCAAAAAAATTACTTTTTGAAATTCTTTCAATCCTGAAGTATTTTTGTAAGGGGTTGAAATAATCAATCCCTATGAAATTTTTTCTTATAATTTTTTTCGATCAATTTTTATTGCACTGCAATACATTTTTTTTCTTCATAAATCTTTAACTTTTCGAAAAAACTTGAAGAGATCAAAAAGTTAGTAAATGAATGGGGCTTTTTAGACATAATTTTTAAAAGGAAAATATTACATCGAAAAAAAATTTTGTGCTTTTCGTAATATTTCCAAAGTAGTCTTTGATTTTCCAAAACAGCAGAAAATCATTTTCTTGCATTTTTTCAAATTAATACCTACTGAGTATAATTGTTTTTTCTCAAACTTACCAAAGAGTCTNGGAGTGGAAGGCTCATTATGTGTTTTGCCCAATTTGCTCAGCCTCGGCTAACGCCTCGGCGAGCAAACTTTTGGGCTCAACACATAATGATCGCCTTCTACTCCTAGTAACATAATATACTATTTCTGCACATTATATACAAATTATTATAATGACTATACTATGATCATGCTCTCAGGTCGTCCGGTGTCACTCATCCTCCAAGATTATCGATCGCACTAAATAACATCACCAGTTAGCGTGGTAGCGAACACCCGTTTAAAACATTTATTTTACGCGCCAAAGATTAATAATAATAAATTATTAATTAACAACCTTTCAAGAGATTTTTAACATAACATGAGAATACAGGGTGTATCTATAAATAACACCGGAAAAATGTAAGGGGCAGTTCTCTGATGAAAATTAATAGGGGTCTTTGATATAAAATTTTTTGAAAAAACTTTCCCCTGAAAAGTTACGCCCCCAAAAAAATTTCAAAATAAAACTTGTTTTTCTTTTTTATCTTCCATGTATATCAAGTTAAAGAAACCAAACTTGTTGAACATTATCTGTCAAAAAAATTACTTTTTGAAATTCTTTCAATCCTGAAGTATTTTTGTAAGGGGTTGAAATAATCAATCCCTATGAAATTTTTTCTTATAATTTTTTTCGATCAATTTTTATTGCACTGCAATACATTTTTTTTCTTCATAAATCTTTAACTTTTCGAAAAAACTTGAAGAGATCAAAAAGTTAGTAAATGAATGGGGCTTTTTAGACATAATTTTTAAAAGGAAAATATTACATCGAAAAAAAATTTTGTGCTTTTCGTAATATTTCCAAAGTAGTCTTTGATTTTCCAAAACAGCAGAAAATCATTTTCTTGCATTTTTTCAAATTAATACCTACTGAGTATAATTGTTTTTTCTCAAACTTACCAAAGGGTCTTGAAGAATATTGATTGAAGTGTCCAAAACCCATCTACCATAAAAAAAAAATTAAAAACCAAATTGAAGCTGAGGAATCATAAATGCCCTGGCATTGATTAAGCCGTAAAAAAATTTTCTGAGCCCATGGGCAGTTTTGAAAAAAATTATAAAATTTTTGCCTTGTATTATTTCATTTGATTGCGCTCAAAAAATGTTTTATTTCAAGATTTCAAAACTAGAATGTTCAAGCTTCAAGATGCCTTTTTTATTTTCTCAATACGATCATTAATTAGTCGAAGTTAGTCTCAAAAATCACTAAAAAAAATTGGGAAATTTTTATCCCCCTTAATTTGTTTGCTGAGTGTAGTTTTGTATAACAAGAACTAATAGAGAAAATCATTAAAATGTTTATTTAGTGTGGCCAGAACACCCAATTAAATAAAACATTACATAATTACGGCCAATATTTCTATTGAATCAGTCGACGTGGTCCCGATACGGATAACAAATTCCTATCGCACAAACGGTAGTAGCATTATGTAACTAGATCGAAGTTTCGATTTTTTTCCCATCGGAATGTAACTGTGCGGTGAACGGCCTTTATCGATTCAATTTTTTTTTAGAATATATCGGAAACGTGCATCTGGTCGAGCACGTGATCGGATTTGCTATCGGTGCAATAGGTGTCGCTGCTACCGGTATATACGAACATGCACCTCGGGCCGGCAGACCGTAATGATGAGGGTAATCGATCGCGAAATTGGAGCTATTTATATGCCTTATACAACCGAATAATTGTGCAAAATCGGCCTCGGGATCCCAAAACTGTTTAACGGGTCATTAGGCCGTTAATTCGATAAGCCACGAGGAGCCGCTGATTTATGTCCCATTCGAGTATCCTTCGGAAACGGACGAGTGTTCGGCAGAGCCGCCTTGATACATATTCAATATTTTTAAAGCTAAATTTATAATAAAATTGATTCAATTTGACAAGTTATCTTAGAAATGACTAATAATAATTATCATTTCCTCTGATAATTATGTGAATAACTGATATGGGTTAGATAAAAAATGCCTTATCTAAAATATATTGGTTGTTTCTATGCTGTAATTATGACATAATTTATATTAGTAGGATTAAATGGGATATTTTGAATGGGACTATCAGTTGATGTGTGAAAGGATTACGGAAAAAATATAGAACAGAAAAATACATGTAAATGCGGAGCCACCTTTTGAACAGTTAAAGCAAAAATAAAACAACTTCTAGTGTAAAATGCTAGTTATGAAATTGGAATTTTGGTATACCAAATGCAAAATTGGTTAAAAATACTAAGACACTTCGATAAATATTATAAGTCACGATTAATCCGTTTTCTGGACAATAATTTCAACGTTTTAATAGTCATAATCAAAACAAAAAAAAAGCAGAGTATTAGTTGCAACTGCTACCTAAGTATCTGATTATACGCAGCGACCAACGAGCAAAGTTCAAGACTTTCTATCCACAGACACTTACATACAAAAATTTACGGTTCGATAATCGTGTAAAAATTTCTAATTGTTTCAATTTATGTGTCGCAACCGTTATCTCAATTACATTTCGTAGGATACGGTCAGCGATTAAGTTTAATTTGATGATTTCATCATTAGGAGTAACACGGAACGGAAAATAGGATAAAACGGTAGGAATTTACATAAAAAAAGTTATTTACAACACATGCATTAACAACTCTAAAAAAAAAAACGAAAACGCTTAGCAGCGATATACAGGATGAGAAATATTGTTTAGTGTATGTATTTTTTTGGCCAGACGAATATAGAAAAATATTTTTTTCACCTGACAAATGACTCATACTGTTTTGTTCAATGCAATTTAAGTGATTTGATGAATACAAACATTTTAGTTGAGACGCTGCCAAATTTATGAAAAATGTTTTTCCGAAAATAATTTTGTTGTCAAAAAATGTGCAGTGTTGGTTTTCAACAATTTTTCAAATATTTATATAGAAAAATAGATATTTAGTACTTTTGTATTTTTATCAGCGCGCAAAAACGTACACCTACGCTGCAGCAAATTCTAACAAGTTGTATACAGGGTGTTTTCCCGTAGCTTTGGCAATATCAACAATACAAAAAAGTGTCAAAAATAACTTTCCCCAAATATTTTTCTTTTCATATTTTATTATTTACAGAAGAGGTACCTCATTTCTTATGGGAGCTACTTTTCTTATGTCCCTTTTCATTTCGAAGCCTCATTTTCAAAATATAGGGTGTCAAAATTAAAATTTGAAAATGATTTTTAATGATAACTCCAGTGATTGCAGAGATATTTGAAATTTAGCACATATATTAATCTTAAGTCAGCACACTTTTTGTATAATTTTGGTTTAAAATATCAAAGCGCGAACGGATGGGAGGGGTCTTGCAGTACCCATGAATCCCCTACTTTCTTTTTTGGTTTTGCTTTTGTTTTCGGATTTTTTTTTTTCAGATAAATCGGCGTTTTATTCTATTTTTTTCACTCATGTAAAATTTTAATTTGGGGACTCGTTTACGAGAAATTGTAACTTTTTTGGATACGCGTCTTATTTATTTAAATTTCGCGAATAAAATGGAAATGATCATCATCCTGATGGGTGATATTTAATTTGAGCTAAATCTAACATATCTAAAAAAGTTGTAATATCTCGTGCAGCAAGCCCAAATCAAAGTATGTGGTTTCAGCCTTGAGTGCTCTTTATTTCGTACAATTCGTTTCTTTAACAATTGTTTAATTAGTATTGGTATCATATAAATGAAATTTTTCATAAAATCCCAAAAATTAAAGTCTAACGTCGACTAAATTGATGTCGCGTATCCAAAAGTTACAATCTCGTAAACCAGGGCCCCAACTCAAAATCTTACAAGAGTGAAAAAATAGAATAAAACACCGCTGTATCTAAAAAAAATATTCGGGCATAGAAGTACTCACAAAAAATAAGGGGTCCATTGGTACTGCAATCCCCCCTCCTCTACCGTTCGCGTTTGATATTTTAAACCAGAATTACCAAAAAAGTGTGCCGACTTAAGATTAAAATACATATGTGCGAAATTTCAAATAAATGTCTACGATTACCAGTTATCAATAAAAAAAATCATTTTTTAAATTTTAATTTTGACACTGAATTTTGAAATGAAAAGTGGCATAAGTCCCATTATTTTAGCCCAAAGAATATGTGGTCAACTGCTTGAACTACTAATTTGTAACACCCTGTATATTACTAAATTTTTTTCACTTTAGTTGAATTTATTGAATTTAAGGTCTACTTTGATGATCGAGTCTAGGTCATACTCTTTCGGTGTTGTAACGAGCGTTCAAATAAAAACGTGGTCGAAGTTGGCTCTGACACATTGGACGTAGGGAGTAGCTTATAGCGACCAACTTAACCTCATTTCTCAACGAGCTGTATAGCAGCTGTCAGTTTCAATAACGTTAATGACTATATAACTTTATTTTAAAGAATAATCGTGATAACAATAACAAACAATTAAAGAAGCTGCGGAAAGTATCCCCCTCCTTGTTATAACAATAAATTAAAGCAGCTGCTGAAAGTGTCCCCCTCCTTGTTCCAAGCACTTTTCACACCTGTTCCTCAAAGAATTAAAGACATTTTCTAAGATGCTCGGGGTATTGTTAATTTCACGAATCTTGTCTATAAGTCGAGCCTGCAGATGGTTTAAATCAGCAATAGGCAGTTCAAAAATAGTGTTTTTAAGGTAAGGCCACAAAAAGAAATCACACGGCGTAATATCACATGACCTCGGTGGAAATTCATGTTCAGCATTCAGACTTATTAGTCGATTTTGGAAAACTTCCCTCAACATATTCATCGTCTCGCCTGCCGTATGTGCCCTTGCGCCATCTTGTTGAAAGTAAAAGTTTGTAATTTCGTTTTCTTCCAGCTGGTTAACAAAAGGAGCGATAATTTCTTCTCTATACCTTTGCGCAGTAAGAGTACCATTAAAAAAAACAGGTCCATAAATCCTCCTTCGATTGAGAGCACACCAAACTCCAATTTTTTGAGCGTGTAGAGGGCCCTCGACAAAAAAGTTATCTGGTTTTTCAGAAGACCACATATTCTCATATTCTGTGAGTTTACGTAACCACTTAAATGAAACCAGGCTTCATCAGAAAAAAAGGTGATATTATGAAGTTCACCGTAGTTGTTTAAAAACCATTCACAAAATACAGCCCGTCGCGGAAAATCAACTTTATGAAATTCTTGCTGACAAGTTAAACGATAGGAGAACAAACGCAAATCTTTTTTTAACACTATGTGGCAGGTACCGACTGATACTCCCACCATTTCAAAATCTTACAAGAGTGAAAAATAGAATAAAACACCGCTGTATCTAAAAAAAATATTCGGGCATAGAAGTACTCACAAAAAATAAGGGGTCCATGGGTACTGCAACCCCCCCTCCTCTACCGTTCGCGTTTGATATTTTAAACCAGAATTACCAAAAAAGTGTGCCGACTTAAGATTAAAATACCTATGTGAGAAATTTCAAATAAATGTCTACGATTACCAGTTATCAATAAAAAAAAATCATTTTTTAAATTTTAATTTTGACACTGAATTTTGAAATGAAAAGTGGCATAAGTCCCATTATTTTAGTCCAAAGAATATGTGGTTAACTGCCTGAACTACTAACTTGTAACACCCTGTATATTACTGAATTTTTTTCACTTTAGTTGAATTTATTGAATTTAAGGTCTACTTTGATGATCGAGTATAGGTCATAATCTTTCGGTGTTGTTTGAATTATTATCTTTCTACATGGAGTGTTGTAGTAAGTAAATATGTTATTTAATATTTCATATTTGAAAGAATGAGGAAAACCACATCTTGTTATCATGTTTAATTTAGGGGATATTCGATATTTTCGATGAACGTAATGAACAAACTAATTGTGTTTGAATATCAAATAACACGATTTAGACCCATTATTTGTCCAACATTTGTTTAACAAAGTAGGGGTTAAATTCGACGAGAAATTAAAAAATGTAACAATATACTAGCTGTTTTGTTTGAACAAGCTTACCTATAATAGAATCCATTGAAAATAATTCTAAAATATAAAGAAATTGATTTGGTGCCAGATTTGTACTTTATTTACAATTAGTATTCAGACAACCAAAAATTATCAACATTTCTCCACTTGGTCTCAACTTTTAAGATGTTATAAAGTGTTCCCTTTTTAAACGTAGTAACTTTAGTTGATAGAGGATCTCAAAAAAGGTCGTGAATCAGCTACTAACCGAGATACAGGGTGCCGAATTTAATTATTTAAAACTTTTTTCGTGATACCTAAAAAACAATAAGTACTAACGAAACTAAATGTTTTTGTGGCGACATAATGTCCTTTAAAAAGCACCTGCAAAAGGTTTCGGTCGAGGTTTCGGTTAGGAAGCGATTTACACGAACTTGTTTGTTCAAAATGAGGTCTTACTACGTTTAAAAAGGAACACCCTGTATACAGATTAAATCAAATTAGGAAAGGAACTATTAGAGATACTGAATAGGGCAAAATAGTGCAGAATATGACACTTGGCAACTTTTCACAGAAAAAAAATTACTTCCTCTTTGAATGTTATTAAAATTTAGCTGTAACTTTGCTTTCTAGTCGGACTAAAAGAACTCTCAAACCATTCCACCACCCTGTTAAACCTCCATGGATTATGAACTAAAAATAAAAGATAATCCTCTCCACCACCACCACCACCACCACCCCCTTGACGCCCAGCTTCAACGGGCACGTCGCCGTCGATCGCCAAGTCCGGCCGTTTCGGAGTCTAAGGGCACGCGACGACGACAAATTCTAGGCTATCGATCGGTCTGAGCTCTGGAAACCCTCGAATAGCGCCTCAAATGGCGTCGACGGTGCTCCATCCGCAACATTTTACAGTCTGCGAAAGGGGCGCCGCTTGATTTTACGTCAAATTAGATTTTCTCTTGTCCGGAACGGGCCACCCGATCAGGCGAAAGGTTCACTGGAGCTTAATGCGAATTTGGCAAAATTTTCCTTACCGGAGGCAGAATGGACGTTCTCTATGTACGGGGTGGAGAATTATAAGTTAGAAATCATCAAAATCATCAGAAACTTCGAAAAAATGTTAAAAAGTATATAGTTCAGTAGATGGCGGTCCAAAATTTCGTGATATTCCATAATAGGCCAGTCATTATAGCTTTTTTTTTCGGGAAAAAAATACTATTAGAAGTTTATCTGCGGAATATTGTTCAGAAACGTGTTATAAACAAAATATCAAAAAATCAACTCGAGACTAGTTGGGAAACTTTGTTAAAACAATGGTCAAAATTATGGAAAAGTGGTTTTTTGACTCACGTAAAAAAAATGTTATTCATAGAGAAAAAATGTTTATACAAAAAAGGTAGGTATTAATATTAAATAAATCTGTAAAATAAGACAAGTCCGATTAAATTCCGATAATTTGTTTATGCGCAAGAGCTCAAAAATGGTCGAAATTGTCCGCTTTTTTCAATTGCTAATAATTAATGCAATTTTCATCGCAGACACTTGTAATTCAGGATTTTTGAGGCTTTTTGCACCCTTAATAAGTGGTAAAAATTTCAGCCCAAAAGCTTCATTAGCTTGGCGTTGGCGGAATTTATTATCTAAGAAGATGCTATTTTCAATTCATTTTTCCCAAGCTCACAGGCGTTGTAGGGTTTCGATCATTAGTTGTTTTTGTACCTAAATAGTTGTATTGACATATGCATTTACTGATAATTTAATTTTTCAAATTTAATTTGTTTAAAAATGACTGAAAAAATGTTAATATTTATTACATCGTTAAGCGCGCATGCTAAGCCTCGCCTTCCCCACTCGTTCGCTAGACCAAGTAATAGAACGCATCGCCGCTATCTTCTTTTTCGAAATTAAATAGTTGAATTCACCTTAATGTTAATGTAGGACATGAAAATATAGCTCTTAATGTATACTCTCTCCAAATTTCGGCTCTTAATATTAATAATTAAGGTCACTGCGATTAAATAAATAAAAAAAATTATCTCAGCTTCTAATCAACTTACAACAACGATTTTTTTTTAAATTCGAAGAAAACTAAAGTAAAGAGGTTACTATTTTATTTTATAATAATTACCTATCTTAACAATTTAATAAATATTAACATTTTTTCAGTCAATTTTAAACAAATTAAATTTGAAAAACTAAATTCTCAGTAAATGCCTATGTCAATACAACTATTTAGGTACAAAAACAACTAATGATCGAAACCCTACAACGCCTGTGAGCTTGGGAAAAATGAATTGAAAATAGCATCTTCTTAGATAACAAATTCCGCCAACGTCAAACCAATGGAGCTTTCGGGCTGAAATTTTTACCACTTATTAAGGGTGTAAAAAGCCTCAAAACTCCTAAATTACAAGTGTCTGCGATGAAAATTGCATTAATTATTAGCAATTGAAAAAAAAAAACGGCAATTTTCGACCATTTTTGAGCTCTTGTGCATAAACAAATCATCGGAATTTAATCGGACTTTTCTCATTTTATAGGCTTATTTAATACCTACCTTTTTTGTATAAACTTTTTTTCGCTATGAATAATAGTTTTTTTACGCGAGTCAAAAAACCACGTTTGCATAACTTTAACCACTGTTAAAACAAAGTTTCCCAACTAGCCTCGAGTTGATTTTTTGATATTTTATTTATAACAGGTTTACGAACAATATTCCGCAGAGAAACTTCTAATAGTATTTTTTTCCCTCTTTCATGTCTATAATGACTGGGCTATAAACACCAACATTTTTTTCACTAATCGGCTGTGTTGTAGAACAACACATTAACATGCACAAGCGCCAGATAGTGAAGAGAACATGTTATGAACAATAATTTACGTTGCAAAAAATGCTTTTTTATTTGCTTTTCCTCGATCTCGGTTGGATCGTAATCTGCGAAGAAAATACAAGAGATCATTTTTGTGCTAAATATATATTTTTTTTACAAGAAAGCCTTGTTCAAAATTTTTTTATTGCAAAGATAATTTTGCAATCAACAAAAAATGGCAAAATCGACGTTTCTATTAAATTTATTGCCAGTTTTCTAAAAATGAATCAAACTCCATGAAACTTTCAAAAAATTCATGTATAGTAAAGCTCCCGAAACCCACTATTGGACAGATGAGTCGTTGTTGACTTATTAACAATTATTGTACGTCATACCGGAAACGTTTTTTCTATATCTTGTATTTCTAGGAAATTTTAATATAAGACTAAGAATCAAGTGCAGTTCGCAATTCAATTTTATTAATTTTTGCGGCTTTGAGGTTTCATATGTGGTCATAGTTCTATTACGCAAATGAAAACCTTCATTTTTTAGAAAATAGAAAATTAATTTAAGAAAAACATCGATTTTTCCTATTTTTTGTTAATTGTAATATTAGTTTGGTAATAAAAATTACTGGAACGACACTATCTTGTAGGAAATTTAATTTAGAACAAAAATCATCCTTGCATTTTCTTCACAGAAACCGATCAACCGAGATATTGAAGAAAAACAAATAAAAAAGCATTTTTGCGATATAAATTGTTAACATTTTTTTCCTCAACATGTGGAGCTTACCTACTTATGCATTTTAATGTGTTGTTAACATATTTGTAGCAGGATTGTAAAAAAAAAAATGAGATTTATGTGTAACACTACCAAACGTGTTACACCGAAAAAAAAAACTTTTTAAAGATAAATCTACCCCTTATTTTCGGGTGTTTTATAGAGGGTGTATCAAAATACATTTTATAAAAAACATGATCTAAGGAGAGAAACTTTTATATTTCTCACAAAAACATCTTAAGACAGGATGTAAAAACAAAAGCGTCTGTCCACAACCACCCCGTCGAAAGTCAAACACCGGCGACCTTTGAACCGCGTGAACCATCAAGGGTCGTAATTTATAGATGCCGTGGGCGGCCAGGGGTGGTTTTTATGTGTGTGCAGCGGAGGGTTTTTAGGTCAAGAGGGAGAGAAGAGGGGGAGGGGGGCCGCCCCTTTCTGCCGCGACCTATTTCACCAGAAGTCGGTTTCGCGCCCAAGGCTCGACACGCGAGCATAAATTAATGGTTTTTCTTATCGCCGGAGCCCGCCTGGAAATTTCGGGGACGCCGGTGCAACGACGGTGGCGCTGACCGTCGATTTTCGCGAGGATACAGTATATTTAAATGGAGTGGCCCAAATGCTACCAGATAGTCTCGAGGCTAAAGTATAATAAATCTGAGCCGACTACAGGGTTGTTTAGTAATTGCCACTTTATACTTATAATTGGGGAAATAATATTAAGCACCTATTTAAAAATTGACTGGAAAATTGCAGATGTAACGCCATCTATGTGTGTGACCATGTCTATTACAATAATACCAATCAATAATATAAGAAGCCGTGATAAAACAAAATTCTTCATTCTTAAAAGCTTCAATAGTTTGGGATGAGGCTGCACCTGCTGTTTCTATAGCTAAGTATTTTGTTAAGAAAATTAGTGTCTCTTTTTACTATTATTTGGAGAAATTTTACATAACTTTTTAATAAAGTCAATATATTCTTAATCTTGGCTTTTTTATAGTTTGAAGCATAAATTATACTTATTTGGTATACCGAGTGTCTCAGAGTTGAAGTGACAAAAGCCTAGTAGTCCATTCGGTATATATTTTAAAAGTAGGTTGTATGGATGTTTTATATAGTAACGCTAATTTTTGTTGGAAATGATTCTAAATATTATGTAAAATAAATGATAATTGCGATATGCGCCCGCTGAAAAAGTTGTGCATAATTGTTAGCGCAAAAAAATGTAAAAAAAAATAAAAAGGAGCATTTTTCTCCCTTCTTTCATGTATAACTCGGAAAATATTGACATTAGAGAAAATAATCAATCGAAAAAAGTTTCGTTTTGAGATTCTCTTCAAAATAAAAGTTGTCCGAATTTATTTCGGGCCTTGACTTCAGAGCAAGTATATAAAAAGTATGGTTCTGAGTACTTCATGTTATGGTAGTATTACAGAATTTTTTTCATCGAAATCGGCCGGGTAAATTTCGCACAATTCAATTGTTAATTAAGCAAATACAGAATTATACTTATTTTTCAATTTCTCTCACGGTAAAATCTATGATTATTTTGAGCTCCCAATTTTTATACATATCCTTTGGAGTTTCAACTATCAATCCCCATTTAAAAATTTTCGATTATTATCCAACAATTAGAATTTTTTCAACTTCGAAAAATACTTATAAACATTGAGAGCTGGAGCTACCGTATTTGCATATTCTTCAAATGTAATTATAGGATCAAATAAAGGAAGAATTGAGGAACAAAATCCACTTTTGATCTTGTGGATACGAAAGCTCAAAGTTGAAGTGAGTTTACGGCAAAACAACGTACAATAACAAGCAAAAGTGATTTTGATTGTTTGAAGCAGACTTTATAATTATGAAAATTTGTTTAAATCGGAAATATAATTACATTTGCATATGCAAATACGGTAGAGCTCCAGCTCTAATGTTTATAAGTATTCAAAGAAATTATTGCTAAAATGGATAAAATCGAAAATTTTTAAATGGGGATTGATACTTGAAACTCCAAAGGGTATGTATAAAAATTGAGAGCTCAAAATAATCATTGATTTTACTGTGAGAGAATTGGAAAAATAAGTATAATTCTGTATTTTCTTAATTAAGAATTGAATTATGCAAAATCTACCCGGCCCATTTCTATGAAAAAATGTTTGCAATACTACCATATCATGAAGTACTCAGAGCCATACTTTTTATATGGCTGCTGTGAAGTGAAGGTTCGAAATAAATTCATGAAAAAAACATCTTTTTTCACGAACTTTGTTTCGGTCTATACTTTTGCAGCAACAATAATGCACATAAAAATTTATTTTGAAGAGAATCTCAAATCAAAACTTTTTTCCTTTGACTATTTTCTCTAATATCAATATATTCCGAGTTATACATGAAAGAATGGAGAAAATACGCCTTTTTAATATTTTTACATTTTCTTGCGCAAACAATTATGCAAAACTTTTTCAGCGGGCGTATATCGCAATTATCATTTTACATAATATTTAGAACTATTTCCAACAAAAATTAGCGTTACTGTATAAAACATCCATCCCGAAACAGATATCGACTATAGGGGATATTCCGCTCAGCAAAATATGTAAAAAAGTTTTTATGAACATAGGTCCGCAAGTGCTTCGGTTCCGAGATACAAGGTGTTATTTTTTTAATAGTTTTTTAAAAAACGCTTTAGCCGATTTGAATGAAATTTTTACGGTTTATTAAAACAATTATCAAACAGCAACTGGACCCAGCGAGCATGTCATTTTTTTCTAGAAACAAATAAATAAAATAAAAACGAAGCGAGACACTAAAAAGAGTCAAGAGACACAATTGGTCCAGTTGATGTATGATAATTGTTTTAATAAACCGTAAAAATTTCATTCAAATCGGCTAAAGCTTTTTTTAAANAATTTGTTGTGCTGATCACAAATCTACCAATGGCGGAAACTACTATGAGAGATACCATCACTAAGAACCCCAAAATCTCGACGCCACTCAATATTTTGTGAACTGGACAGATGCAACGGTAGGTGATTCTTAAGAAAAAAAGATATTTTTGAAAAATAAACCATTTTTGATTTTTTTCCAAAACAATTCGCTTCACATAAAAAAGTAGGTAAGTATAGCTCTTATTTTTGTTAGAAATATAATTTTAAATACAGAGTAACCATGACAAGATAAAATAAATCTTTGGCTTAAATTTTATTTTAGACATTTGAAAACAAATACATAATTAATTTTTTTATTAAACATAAATAAAAACATGAATACATAAAAAAATATCTAGTATTTTTCAAATAATTTTTTTAAGTGGCACCTACTGGTGAAAAATAGGGGTAACTATGGGTAATAGAAGGAACAAATTTGGTGTATGTAAAGTCAGAACTAAACGTTTTTCTAGTTCATGGTGAACAATTAGGAAGTTAGGAACCTACTACAATTAATTATATGGTACCGTAATGTTATTTTTTACACTGCAAAGACTCGTGGAATTCCTTAGAGCACTTAAAAATATATATAAATTAGTGGCAATTACTAGAACATAAAGTGGCAACTACTGTTTTTTTTTTTTGGTAGTTTTATGGCAATTATAGATCTATTAGACCATATAAAAAATAATTTTTAATATATAACTGCAAATTTTATTAAAAGACTTCAGGTCTTATAAACAACATAGTTTTTATTTGTTCTAAAACAATTTTTGCTTTCCTTTTTTAAACAATGGCAACTAATAGTGGAGCTGCCCTAAGTCAGTTGCGAGTGAGGTTGGAATTAAATGAAATATTACTGTCCTTAAAAAATCAATCATCTTCAAATTTGACATGACGTGCAATAGTATATCCCTTTAATAGCATGTCATATCAGCTCAGTAAGTAAGTCCGGTGACGAGATAACTACACTCCGTTTCAAAATAAAATTCGCTTCGTAACTGGTCAAAATTACGCATAGTATATATCCCAAATTGCAAACGCCTAACTTTACCTGGTGATACAACATTTCAAAATAAGAAAAAAATGTTCATATAACCACAGAGCAAATAACGCTTCGTTTTTGATATTTGGTGTAGAAGTTAAAAAATATATCACATTTATTTAAATACTTATATCTTAAAATGTTTGTCTTGAGGAAATAATTTATTATTGGCAAAAAATTTGTTGTGCTGATCACAAATCTACCAATGGCGGAAACTACTATGAGGGATACCATCACTAAGAACCCCAAAATCTCGACGCCACTCAATATTTTGTGAACTGGACAGATGCAACGGTAGGTGAATCTTAAGAAAAAGAGATATTTTTGAAAAATAAACCATTTTTGATTTTTTTCCAAAACAATTCGCTTCACATAAAAAAGTAGGTAAGTATAGCTCTTATTTTTGTTAGAAATATAATTTTAAATACAGAGTAACCATGACAAGATAAAATAAATCTTTGGCTTAAATTTTATTTTAGACATTTGAAAACAAATACATAATTAATTTTTTTATTAAACATAAATAAAAACATGAATTTAGTTATTTTCAATTAAATCTACTACGAATCGCGTTTCGAACTAAATGCACTTATCTAATTTCCAAAATGTTGAGTCGCCTCGAAGTTCTGGAATTCTCAGAGGCGGTATCTCCCAGAATCTCCGCCACTGGTTAAGAGATTTATGTAACAACTCGGCGAATTTTTGCTCATAAATAGTTGAGTCATTATCCCAAGTTTTATCAACATCAACGTCGAACAATTTAAAAGATATTTAAATAAGTGTGACTTTTTTTTATTTCGACACTGTATCTCGAAAGCGAACAGTTCTGCAAAGAATTTTATATTTTGTGTAACTGTACAACACAACACACTTACACTTATAACATTAAAACATTCTAGATACTGCTAAGTTACAGCAAAACTGTAGATTTTTTTTAGAAAAGTTAAAACTTTTTTAGTAAAAAAGTAAAACGGAGTCTAGTTATGACAATACCACGTCACTGGAGCTATTTAGCCGAAATTGCTGTGCTGATAGGGTTATTGGTATCACAATTACACATAACATTTTTAACTTACCTTGTAACTATCAAATGAAACCAATTTTGGCTAAGTTATACAGGGTGTTCCTTAATGATATGCGAATATTTAAGGGTATGATTCTATATGGGAAATTAATGATAGTTTGCTTTATAAACTATGTAGGCTATTGATTATGGCATATGGTATGGAACTACAACGTCAATGGGTTTTTATTGCATGAATCGTTCAAATGCTTATTTAGAATAAAAAAACCGCGGAGTGCTATTAAATTAAAGGGTGGAAATTGGAGAATTTTAATTTTTGAAGTGGGAAGTAGCTATACATATAGAGTAAGAGAGAATTGAAATTTTTATTTTAAAATTTGTATTAGGACATTATTTGAGGTTATAAACAGATTTGTTTTATAAAAATGTTGTGTAAAATAATAAATAATGGTACTTCTCTCGAGTATTTTAGTGGTTTTTTAATTTATGAGCACCCTGTATACTAATCTAAGATGTTTGTATGACAGTCTCATTTTTTTCGAGGGGCAGAACTTTTTATAAAGAGTGACTTTTTTCGATAAAGTCAAAAACAAAAGAGTTTCTCCTCTTGTCAACTCCATCCGAGGACACACTGAATATACATTATTGTTAATAAACTTTATTGTACTTAAATTCTCAAATTATTTTATTAAATAAGTAAAAAAAAAAAATCAAAAAAATCTTATTTTTTTGCTTTCTTTAAAATGTTTATTAACGATTTTTTGCATAAAATTTTCCTTCTACATTTTTCAAATAAGCCATTTCGATGAGAAATTCAATTCTCTACAAATTTTTTTCTATAAACTATACCGAAATTTTGCTTCGTTTTCGTGCTTTATTTAAAAAAACTGCAGCTTTTTCACACCTATCTTCAATTTCAACCCTCCAATTTAATAGCACCCCGCGGTGCGGTTTTTTCATTTTTAATGACCCTTCGAACAAGTCATGTGATGAAAATCCTTGAACGTCTTATTTCCTTCCTTTTTTTGCAAAAAATGAGAATTAAAACGTTTAAGGGTAAACACGACGAAAATCGAAAAATTGGCTAAGTTTGAGCGGCCATATATCAGTCAATTTTCATCCAAAAATACTCTACAATCTCTTGTTTTGAAGGAAATTCTATATACCTTTTTTTCTATGAAGCAATGCCTATACCTATCTCTGCTCAGAAAAAAGTTATTTGCATAAAAGTAAAAAAAAAAACAAAAAATTGAATTTTTTGCATTGTTTTGTTAAATTGTTTTTAATATGTTTTGTAGTATATAATTTTTTTAAATAAGCTATTTCGAGAGAAAATTTCATTATCTACAAAATTTTTCCTATGCAATACCCTCAAATTTTGCTTCGTTTTTGATAAATATACTCAAAAAACCGTAAGGGTTGCATTTTCACCCCTATCTCCAATTTCCACCCTCTAATTTAATAGCACTCCGCGGTTTTTTCTTTCTGAATAACCATTTGAACTATTCATGCAGTAAAAACCCATCAACGTTGTAGTTCCTTAGTACCCTGCTTTTTAAGACATAATCAATGGCCTAAGGTCCAAAGATGTTCCGTTGCGAAAATACGGGGTGTTAAAATTTTCAGAAAAAGAAGGAAATTAATTAATATTTTCGAAACCGCTCGAGATATTTCAGTGATATTTAGTACGTAGTGATAGTTAATAAAGACGCACCTCGAGACGTACATTTTTCAATACAAACAATTTTTAGCTCTAACAGTGGCGTGCGTACGAGCACTGACTTCGATATTTTTAAAGAAAAAAATGGTACGCCAATTATTCTTTCATTCAACATTTTCTTTAAAAGTATCAGTCAGTGCTCGTAGGCACGCCACTGTTGGACCTAAAATTTTAACACCCCCGTGTTTTCGCAACGGAACATTTTTTGGCCATAACTTATAAAGCAAACCACCATTAATTTTCCAAGTAAAATCGCACCCTCAAATATTCGCAGATCATTAACGAACACCCTGTATTTGGCCAACTTACCACATTTTGACCCTTCAAGAAAAGTGCCCTATGAAACGGAACGAAAGATCGCTAATCGTTCGAGGTTGGTAATGAAACAAAAGAAAGTCGATACTATGGCCTACTACGAGACCCGCTTATTAATTGAAAACCCTGTAACGAATCTGCGAGCGTGAATAATTCTCGCGAGGTAAACATGAATCATGACAACATTGTTGACGTCGACTCATACGCGCGGTAATATTCCTTAATTTTTAACCACTGGCTTCCTAACGGTCTGGTATTCAAGACATATACAGGACGTCCGGAAATTATGGTGATTCCAATTATTAAAAAAATTAATATTTAGAAAACTTTAAAAACTGTCAAAATTTGTTTTTTAATAATAGAATAAAAGTTAAACTTAAGTTATTTCTTGAGCTGATTAGGACGACGTAAAATAACAAAAAAAAAATTAATAAATAAGAAAGTGGTGATTGGTATGTTTCTTTGTTAAATTACTAGTTATTGTACTACAATTTAAACAGAATCGTGAGAACTATTAATTAGCAAAGATAATAATAGTTATTGTTTGACGAACAATAACACCCTCCTACCAAAACAATTAATAGTCTTTAAAAACGCAATTAAGGTGCATTAAACTTGTATTTAATATTCATATCAAATAAATGACTTGATAAATTAAAAATATTACGCCTAATACTAGAAATTCAAAATGAACAGAAAATACACATTTCTTTTAGAATTTAGATTATAGTCTATAAAAATTCCCCGTCTGTTTTATCAGCCCAAAACCCAATTCCTGACGTATTTAACGGCAGGATATTGCATTTACTGTTTCAGGGAACCCACAATTTCACTGAAAACTAGGCAAACCAAAACAATTAACTCACAGATGTGTCATAAAGAAAACCTACGTTTTTTACGACACTCTCGAAATCGGCGATGAGTAATAACGAAGTATCTCTAACTTCCTACAAGGCAAGGTAGGATGCATAGGAATGTACATTTTCTAAATATGAGAAAGCATTTCGCCGCTGCATGCCAAAATGTTGCGAAAACCGTACGTATTTTAAAAATAACTCGATCTGCCCTTTGCACAAGGACCCTAGAGCGCAGGTGAATCCGCAGACGAAAACATTCCCGTTTGTAAAAAATTGATAGGCAATCGACAACGCCCTACCCGTCAGTTTCGTCTCTTAACAGAACAATTTAGAACAGTTTGTGGGATAAAAAACTTCTAGAACACCTTTACGCCGTGAGGATTTTACGGGAGGCCCTCCTAACAGCCCTTTCGGCTGCCAGTGGAAGAAAAATGACGCATCCATAGCCGGGCAACGGCGACGTAGACGTCACCTATTCCAAACAAATCGGACAATCCTCTATTGTCGGGCCGAAAATCGGTTCGAATTTTATGTGGCAGAGGCGTTGACCAATTCCCAATCAATCGCGAACGAAAAAAGCAACAGAATGACAGGAAGTCGGTCCTATTTGGTTACGCAACTCATCATATGTTCTTGTATGGATATGTGGAAAAAGAATGCAGTCGGACGCCTTCATTCCAGCAATGCTACCTACATACGTGGTCCGTGAAGCGAAGAGGAAAAAAAAATGCAATTTGGAATGACAGTTTCGCAGGAATTTCTTGAATTCAAACGGTCCCGAGTCGCAGGCCGGATCAGGCTTGAGAAAATACTTTTTTTTTCAGTAAAGTCGTTAAACTTGTCTCTAAACTACTTATCCCTAGCTTAATCGATCTCTGCGTTTTGGTTTTTTGTACGTCGAATTTAGATAAAGGCGAGCTAAATGAATCGAGGGGAGATAACGTTGGGGTGCAATGGTTTATTGATGAGAACGCATTGCAAAAAGAATGATTCATTGCCGAGGAATCTACAGAAATATCGGGTTACTTTAACAATGTTGAAAAGATCGATACAGATTCTGACATTTCGCTGGCGGAATAAAAACGCAATTAGCTAGAATTGTAACATATCAAGAGAGCTTATCATTGTTATAGTCAAATAAACGAAAACAATATTAGTTTTTTTTTTAGGGAACTGTCAAAAATGTCAATAATGGAGCAGCGTCTCATAAACCGACAAAGTATTTAGCGGTTCGATAATATACGAAAAAATTTGTGATACTACGGAAATACACTTACCATCGTATCGCTCAGCTTGTTCGGCTAATTTTGCCTTGTAAACGTTATCCTCCCTTTCAGACATTTTCGGATGATTTTGGATAGAATTTCACCTCACTTACACACAAACCGTTTTACACTTTCGCGTACTGCCAATATGGCCGCGCCCGCCACACTAAATAACCGACTATGATCGAATTCCGTTCGTCACTCACCGCCGATTGACGTCACGCATAGGCGCCAAATTCAAACTTTAGATGTGCTGCTGATGGGTTTTCATGAAGATCTCCCAATGGGGTTGATTTCGTGAATGCAGAATCGGATTGAAATATTTGATGGATGACTGTTGACAAGTAATTTCAATTATTTATAAACAGAGAAGCATTGTTTTCCAAGGCATTCTGTCTGGGAACTGAGAAAATGATGCAAATACATTGAAAACCCATAGCCAGAATACGAACAAATCAATTTATTAAATAAAAGCATAATATAATAATTGGAAAATTTGAAAAATACGGTTCTAGGGACTATTTACAAACAAAAATTGTAATATTTATATATAGGTATGTAAAAAAGAAAACAGATTTTAGTATGGTAATCTCATCCAAAAAGTGATATTTCTTAATAATTTTTTAAATCATTGTATTTAGAGGTACTTAAATTCACAATACCATTGATTTTTACTTACCTTTTCTATTCTTTTAAATCTTAACAACTGCAATCAAATTTTATTTACTTTTAAAACATTTAAGCTTTTGTATGTCGCAATGGGCACCTTCCGAACTTAGTGTTGCCTGTTTGCTACCTTTTTAAATTGACCGTTTGAAATTATGAGTGACAGAGAGCTTAACTGCAACGGAAAATAATTTCGTATTGCTACAGATTGCTTTTAATTAATATTTTTTTAATGTTTTATTAAAATACTGGTTTATGGATAGGCAAATGTTACCAATTGTCAAGTAAAACTAAATTTCATATAATTATTTTAGCCGTTCTATAAAATGAATATAATAAAAAATAAAAATCTCTGATAAGTGTTAATGTATTTTTTTAGTTATTTCCAGCTTTTAATGAAAGATGTTTTTCTTAAAGCACTGTGTTTAGTTTCTGAATCTGAGTCAATGACCTTTGACATTGGTGTAGTTTAGGTGAAATTCATATCAATCAATCTGATGTGACAACAAAGTGCTAAGCAGATGATAGGCCTTCACGGCCGTGCTGGTATCTAAAGCACGGTGGTTTTGCGGGACATAATGCAATGATCTAGATACCTGGTTGCCGCCAGTCACAATTGTTTTTCACTTCCTTAGCCTTATCTAGGGATCTTGGACCTGCCTTTGTTGTTCTCGGGCTAGGCTGGGAGAATATAGCCCCGTTTCAACTTATCGACCTGGCATTTGTAATACGGTAATTTTGCGACTTTCTGTGTCAAGCATTAGTTTTTAATGGAATCGAAATAAAATTTGTATTCAAGTTACTTGAGTGTTCGGTGACAGTATAGTGTGTTGGTGTCTTCAATATTAAATTACTGTTAATATTGTACAACTTTATGTATGTGAAACAAGAAATATAAGATTGGGTACGATTATGAAAAAATTTAAAAAAAAGTTTTCACAAGGGAATTTGTGAAGAAAATTTGCGCCTTTTTTACCTGATCCATTTTTGTGCTGCAAATCCTGCTTTAATGTGCAAATTATCATAAATTTTAGATAGATACTTATAAACGGTTTATTAATCTGCAATTTTATTAAACATCGTTTCATGTGTATAAAAAATTGCTATTAAAATTTAAAAAAATTGTCTGTCATGGTTGGCTATGAATTTATAACTTTTTTTATTCTGACGAATAAAAATTTCACATAGTGACCTTGAAAAACAAGTGAACTGCATGCCTTCTTTGATAAATTTTCTTGTTAAATATAACCACAATAGGACACAAATCTGGCCTGATGCAGGTACTAGCACCACATTTAGTCAAAGACGAGTAAAAGACAAGACGTTTTATTAAAAATTTATTGACCTCTAATTCAACGAGAAGCATTTTTCATATATTAATATAATATATATACAATATAATTGAAAAATCAGATCATAGTCTCTTCTTAAATTCATCGGACTCTAACCCATAAAAAACAAAGAAAAAAATTACGCAATGTACTTTTATTTACATTATCACATATCAGGAAAAAGCTGTAGTAAATCTGATGGTTCAAATCATAATATATACAAAAAAAAGAAAGGAAAGTAAAATCACATAAGATATTTACAAGATACTTTTGCAACAGAATTACTAAAACCGGCGCTGACCGCCTACGCCCCCCTCCCCCTCCTATCGCTCCCGATGAAAGGAGACCCATCTCTGAAGCCCTCCGAACTAAAATGACTTTATAAGGAAAAGTAATGGTAATGGATAGAATTAAAATACGGCACTAGTTTCAAAATTAATATATATCGGGGCACTGCGACCAGTCCTGTTTCTCTTTTGCCTCCCAGTAAGTCCCTTTGTAGACGTGGTGGACGACGTCGGAATCGTCCTCCTTCGTCTGCTCGAACCACAGGGGCCTGTATGGCTGATATGGACGGTCTGCAAGAAACACTCAATATGGAGCACAGCCGACGAAAATATGATCACTTCAAAACTGATGCATCAAAAGTGAGTACCAAATTTGAAATGGATTTTATAGCAAAAGGCTAATCTGATTTTGACAATTTTTTTTCAATTGTAGGCTTATTATCCAATAACATACTAAGACAGGACTGTTTACTGAAATTTGAAACACCCCGTAAAGCGTATGCTTGAATCGAACTTATCGAAAATTTTGATAAAAATCTCCATCTTAGCCTCATGACTGTGGAATAAACAATAATCCAAAGAATATTGTCAAAATCAGGCAAGTTGTTCGTGAAAAAATCAAACTTTTAAAATGGGGCTAATTTCTGTGGTACTTTAATTTTGATGTGAACTGTTTTATTAGACCAGGCGGGATCTGTTTTGGTGTAGATGTTTTATATAGCATCACTAATTTTTGCTTTAATGGCTCCAAAATGATATAACAAAACATAATTTCACTATGCGCGCGCTTCAAAACGTGTGCTAAACTTATTTTTAAACAAATAGTGAAAAAATTGGAAAAGATTCGTAATTAAATTTTACACAAGATATACCTATTTTCAAATAAAAAAAATACAACAATTATTGCAATTATAGCAAAAACAAAAAGTGAAAAAATTACAATATTTTTGCGATTTTTTTAAAAGTACTTATATTATAGGTAGGATCTTCATACTTGGCCAAAAAAATCTTTTTGATATAATAAAACATCACACCAATTTTCGTTAAAATCAGACCGATAGTTTTCGAATAATTTTGCAATCCAGATTTTTGAAAAATAATTTAAATTTTTACAAATTTAACTGAGCTAAGAACTAAGAAACTAAGAAACTAAGACTTCTATATACTTGAAAATTTTATCACATAAAAAGAGCACTCAAACTTACGTTACGCATATCTTTAAACAATTACCACGGGTCTCCTAATTAATGGATTTCAATTATTCTGGACGCATTTTAAAGTTTGAGTGCCCTTTTTTATGTGATAAAATTTTCAAGTATCTAGAAGTCTTAATTTAGGCTCAGTTAAATTTGCAAAAATTCAATTTTTTTCAAATATCTGGATTGCAAAATTTTTACTCAAAAACTATAGGACCGATTTTAACGAAAATTGGTGTGATGTTTTATTATATGAAAAAGATTTTTTTGGTCAAGTATGAAGATCCTACCTATAATATAAGTACTTTTAAAAAAATCGCAAAAATATTGTAATTTTTTTCACATTTTTTTTGTTGTTTTTGCTATATTTGCAATTAATATGTTTTATTTTTTTATTTGAAAATAGGTATATCTTGTGTAAAATTTAATTATTAATCTTTTTCTCCTTTTCAATTTTTCTCTAAAATTAATAGTTTTTCAACCGTGTTGAAAAAAAGAGAAAGAAAATGGAATTATTTCCAATTTTTTCACATTTTTTTAATAATAAGTTTAGCATACGTTTTGAAGCACGCCCAGAATGAAATTATGTTTTGTTATATCATTTTGGAGCCATTAAAGCAAAAATTAGCAATACTATATAAAACATCCATACATGGGTGTCTTGAAACAGATCCCGCCTGGTCTATATATATTATTTGTTTTATGAAGATGGTAAATAGAGGACTTACACAATTTAATTTTCTTGATCTTCAACTGCAGAAACAAGCAGATTATCAAAAATGTAGTTTTTTTTTTGGTAAATTTTTTTAAATATTTACTATTATGAGGCAATAAAAATAGTTTTTTCCAATTACTTTCCAAACGTATAACGTTCCGCTGTTGAAATCTTACAGAATGCTTAATGATGAAAAAGCATCTTTTAAATGTATTTTTAATTGTTGTTTCATTAGTGGCATAGAAAACATGAGTGGCGAATAGATTTAATAATAAAAAATTATAATTATACAGGGTGTATGGTAAGTGGATGCATTTTTTGCAGGAGGTTATAGTACAAGTGATTTGTGATATATTTCCTTAATATACCATATTCCGAAAAGGCTTAGTTTCCAGTCTACAGGGTGTTAAAGTTTTAATAAAAAATGAAAATTTGTAAATATTGCGGAAACCGCTCAGAATATTTTAATGAAATTTTACAAGCGTTGACAGTTAACAACAATACATGTTTAATGATAAAAAATATTGTTGTCAGTTTCACCAGTGGTGATTTTCCTTAAAATAAAAATTATTTTTGAATTCCTTGTTCAATTTGGAAGAGAAAAGGTATCTCGACTGTTTTTCTTATGACGCACCATTTTCGAGTAAAAAAATTAAAATTGATTTATTGCATGGCGTAATCCGGTTTCAATAATTTGAAAAATAGCAGAAATTAAGCACTCAGCTTTTTTTATACCAATTTTATTACAAAAAATTATTACTCCTCGCAGTTAACATCGGTCTAAAAAATTTTTTTACATTCACTATTCACTAATTTAAACAGAAATTAGCAAGTTGGCTGTGCACTCGTTTTTACGGGCACGTGCATGCATTGTAAGGGGACTTCATTTTGAGCAAGATCTTAAGTAATTACTAATTAGAAAAAGGTAATAACATACTAATTATAAGTACTAGTATTTTTTTCCTTTCTTAACGAATTTTGAAGATTAGTTAATCCAATTTTAAATTACAGATAACATAGTCTAATCTCTAATTAAATGAAGAAGCTTTTAGACTGATGTGAACTGCGGATAGTAATAACATGTAATAAAATTGGTACAAAAAAAACTAAGTGCATAATTTCTGCAATTTTTCAAATTAATATTGAAACTGGATTGCGCTATGCAATAAATCGATTTAAATTTTTTTACTCGAAAATGGTGCGTCATAAGAAAAATAGTCAAGATACCTTTTCTCTTCCAAATTAAACAAGGAATTCAAAAATAATTTTAATTTTAAGAAAAATCAGAGGTGTATCATTTTTTTCTTTAAAAATATCCGACGTGCCTGTGCGCACGCCACTGGTGAAATTGAAAACAATATTTTTATCATAAAATCATAAAACATGTATTGTTGCTAATTGTGAAAGCCTGTAAAATTTCAATAAAATATTCCGAGTTGTTTCCGCAATATTTATAAATTTACATTTTTTTATTAAAACTTTAACATCCTGTAGATCGGAAACTAAGCCTTTTCGGAATATGGTATATTAAGGAAATATGTATATCACAAGTCACTTGTACAATAACCTCCTGCAAGGAATGCATCAACTTACCAAATACGTTGTATACCGTTGACATAATACAAAATTGCTTATTTCTCAAAATCTTTGCGCATTTTACAACAATAAAGTGCTATCAGGTTTTCTTAAAAGCCTGCACATACATACGCAATGGAGGTAGCGGTGGCATTATTCGAATCGAATTTGAATATAAACACCGCTCGTTTTGACCCCATTGTTTCTATACGTTACATTCAAACGCCACCGCCACCGCTACTGGGTATGTACAGGGTAGGAAAGTACCGATGGTCTATCTGAAGTTACGTGAGAGCGATAAAGTAAGCCATAGAAATCCATGCGATAGAGAAGGATGGCTATAATGAAGGCGTGTCATAGTCACCGCCCGTTTCGCCCTTCCACAAATAAGATCCACTTCTTATTTGTGGAAGGGCGAAATGGGCGTTGACTATGAGACACCTTCATTATAGCCATCCTTGTCCATCACATGAATTTCTATGGCTTACTTTATCGCTCTCACGTAACTTCTGATAGACCAATGGTACTTTCCTACAACGTATGTGCAGGCCTTTATAAATTCAACCGTCTATGAATAATATGTATTTAAAAAAAATATAAATAAATTACCACATTTAAAATACACATTAGGGATGTTTCACTTAAAACTCTGTAGCTCTGGAAAAATAAAACTTGCACAAAATAAAACTATTTTCTATTATAATTTTGTCAAATGGACCGCCCTGTACAAAGATTTTGAAAATACAATTTTTGTATTTTGGTAGTGGTGAAACTACTTTTTTTAACAAAGTGGTAAAATAAAAAAGTTGAAAATACATTTAGAAAATGTGAATTTTCATTAAAAAAAAACATTCAGCCAAGTTCACATAGGAAAATATTGTGTCTAGAAAATATTTAACACATTTTTTCAGGAAAAATAAACCTCATTATTTTAAATAAAACATATGGCGTCCCACAAATAATTGTCACAATGTCATCATTAAAATGACGCTACGATATAATTCTTCATCTTAATATTTTTTGAAATTTTTAATTTGCAAAAATTATACTATTTTACAAATTAAGATGTTTTTAAAAAAAAGTACCTGTTAGACAAAAGTTGGTTTTGATGAATTAAATGTGTGGTTAAAATTTTGGCACTTACTTCTGGGACCTGTAGATAACAAACTATCTCCATTTTCTAATAATCTACCTGTTCTAAATAAACTAATAATACTGTACAGCAAAGTAAAAAAAAACATCAAAATCTTATCTCAAATTTTAAATTCTTTTTCTAAAGAAAATTTCGGTTTACAACTTAAAAAGTTCAACAGCAAAAATTCAAGTAATTTTTTATAATTTTCAGTTCTGATTTGAAAATAAAGAAAATAATTGAAAGCGGCAAACATGAAAAAAATTTCGATTTTTTTTTTGAAAAAGTTAAGAAAAAATAGATTGTTTTGAATAATTTTTTTGTATTTTTTTTTTAAAATACATCCAAAACAAAGAAAATGGAAAAAAAAGTTATTTGGTCCATATTTGGACGAACAGTGGGCTTTAAAAAAAGACATGCAATACATTTGAACTCAAATAAATCATTTTGAAACCTTTTGACTATTTGAAATTGTCATCAATCGCTGCAGAATCAATAAAATAGAAAACGAAAAAACACCTCTTAAAAAATTTGAGGATTTATAAATGTTTATATGAAAAAAAAAAAAAAATTTCAATTTATAAAATATGTTATGAAAAAAAAATCAAAAATGGTAATCGAGAAATTTTCGTTTTTTTTTTCGAAAATTGAAACAAAAACCAGTGAAGATAGGTCCAGAAAATTTTGATCTATTTTTTTCAGAGTACATTTAAACAAAAATTTTGAAAAAAAAAGCCGATATATCAATTTTTGAAAAAGTTATGGTTATTTTTTTTAAATTCATCTTTTTTTGTTGGGTGAAAAAATTTGAAAAAATTCTCAGGTTTTCAATGGGATAGAAAACAATAAAAAAGTCTCAGCCAAATCGAAAGGGACCAGGGTTAAAAATGGTCGATTTAGCGAGGAATGTCCCCTGTATATTTGAAATTACATAAATTCGATATTTATTTTATTTTTCTCATCGTAAGAAATAATTTATAATCTGATTCAAGAATTTGTTATATCTGGCTTATTTTCAACTTTTGACTAAAAATGGTTACGATAAAATTCGTTGAAAATTTTATTTTCTACAAATTTGGTCAACAGTGTTTTGCATCTACGATTGATATTTTTCATCTTAAACCCGAAAAAACCTGAAGAAATTAAATTATTACATAATGATTTGAAAATAAATACTGTGGTATCAAATTATCACAATTTCAGCTCTTTTTTTATATATAGGGAACAAAATTACTACTAAAAGAATTTTAAAAAATCCTCCTTTACCTTCCGCGGCGGCCTGCTCAGCCTCCGCCTCCCTCAACCGGCGCACCGCTCGCTGCTTCTCCTCCAGCCGAATCTTCTCCTTATTGGCGTCATCCCACTTGCCCTCCTCCATGAGCCTCTGGTCGGGCCTCAGCCTCGAATCGGTGGGCGCCACACCCTCCTCCGGCTCGTTCAGTTGCGCCGCCAACAACGAGAAGTTATAGAATTTCTCCGAGTCTTCCGGTGGGGGATGACGCTTCCATGCTAAGACCGACGAGCCGGTCTCGTACACGGGGTTACTGGCGGTGCCCGAGTCGCCCGTCACTGGGGCGATTTCCACCTGGTCGTCCCAAGTGCCGGTGATGATCCACTTGACGCTGCCCGAGGCGTCCATAACGACGCCCTTTACGCGCCGCTGGGTGTCCCTCGTGAAGTAAGAGTACGGGATGTACTTAAGGTGGCACTTTATGCCGAGGGCGCTGCCTTTGCCGATGATCTCCATGTCGCCTAGAATAGGGATTAAAAAAAGTGCTAAGTTTAAGAAAGAAGATATACAGGGTGATAATATAGGGTTCCCTATCCCTGTGTTGAATTATCACCATAAGGTAACAAGATTAATCCTGATATTGCGAGATTCCAAAATCCCGCAAGTTTCGTAGGAATTGTTTGTATTTGGCTTCCTTATAAGACAAACAAAATTTAAATGTCAGTCACCTCATTGGTGGACCCTTTTATCATCATCTGCATATTTTAATCCAATAAAGACCTTTTTTTGAATGTATATGGGGCATTCCATGCCAAATCGACCACATTTATTCCTGATCCCTTTCTATTTGGCCGAAACTTTTTTGTTATCTACCCCATTGAAAACCTTTTCTTTTCAAATTTTTTCACCAACTCAAAAAAGATGAATTTTTGAAAAAGAATTGCTTTTTTTTAAAAATAACCATAACTTTTACAAAACTTGAGTTATTGCGACGTTTTTTTTTCAAAATTTTTGTTTTTAAATGTACTCTGAAAAAAATAGATCAAAATTATCTGAACCTATTAAGTTTTTTTTCAATTTTCGAAAAAAATCGAAAATTTCTCGATTATCATTTTTGAATATTTTTTTTAAAAATTTTATAAATCCTCAATTTTTTCAGTGGCGTTTCTTCGTTTTCTATTTTTTTATTGATTGGAAAAAAATGTTTTTATTTCAAATTTAGCTTATTTCACATGAAAATTTTGAAAATGTATATAGAATCCCAGAATTGAACAAAAATTTATTCTATGCAGCTATTGATGACAATTTTAAAAGTCAAAAGAGGATGGTTTCAAAATGATTTATTTGAGTTCAAATGCGTTGCGTGTCTTTTTTTAAAGCTCACTCGTCTGAAAATGGACCCAATAACTTTTTTTTTCATTTTCTGTTTTTGGATGGTTTTCGAAAAAAAAAACAAAAAAATTATTCACAACGATCTATTTTTTTCTTAACTTTTTCAAATAAAATCGAAATTTTTTTCATGTTTACCACTTTCAATTATTTCTGTCATATACATTTTTTCAAAAATTTTCAAAATAGTACGCGAAATAAGATAAATTTGAAAAAAAAAATTTTCGATTAAAAAAAATTGAAAACGAAAACAAAATTTTAAGGATTTGTTTTCTTAAGAAAAAAAAAAAAATTCAAAAATGGTAACCATCGATAAATTTTCGTTTTTTTTTATAAAATTTAAAAAAAAACAGTGAAGATAGGTCTAGATAATTTTGATCAATTTTGTCAAAAAGTACATTTAAAAACAAAAAGTTATGGTTATTTTTTTAAAAAAGCAATTTTTTCAAAAATTCATCTTTTTTTGTTGGGTGAAAAAATTTGAAAAAATTCTCAGAAGTTTTCAATGGGGTAGAAAACAATAAAAAAGAATCAGCCAAATCGAAAGAGGTCAGGGTTAAAAGTGGTTGATTTGGGGTGGAATGACCCATATAATTGGAAAATCAATTTATAGAGCAATTTTATGACAAACTGCAGCTATTAAAGTAATCACTTTTTTAGTTATTTCAATATCAGGAACCAATCACGAATATAAAAATTGGAAATCCTATATACAGGGTGTTCTATTTAAAAATACCCAGCCTAACACCTCAAAAAAAAAAACATTAAATTCTAAGTAACTTGTTATACAACCAGTTTTTAAAGAAAAAACTTATTGCATATAATTTTTTTCAAATTAATTTCATGTCTTCATACTTTGGAATCTTTATTAATACATTTCACTGATTAAAACTGTAATAAACATTATTTTAACCAAGTTCCTATTCGATCGGAAATGATTTATTTTAATTATTTGGTTTTAATCTTTTCTTATTACAATTTTTGTATTTTTCTAGCATTAAATTTTGCTTAACTCTTTCAAGATGACACCGGTTTCAATATGTGCTTCCATCAGACAAGCCTTGGATGGTTTTACGGATCCAAACGGTTTTTGTAACAAAATCATTGAATATGTGATGTGATCTCATCCCCATTATTTTTCAAAATTTTAATCCTATAAAAGTTTATATACTGTTTTGTATATGGACAAAAATTGATAAAGTGGAACGAAAATCTGTCACGGTTATATTCCTTTGTAAGGGTTCGATTGTTACAGTTCTTACAAACAATTTCCGAAATAACGATTCTCAGACACCCCCTTCGGTTTTCGAGATATCCTTTCAAGGTACTTCAAACAGGGCACCCTGCTCTTCGGAAAAGAATCTAGAACCCCATTTTACTTACCGTGCTGATCCACCCACAGTTTGCCCACGATAATATTGTGAACTGTTGTGGTGACTTTCCTCCAGGAATACTTGTTGCCGCTACCCACAAATTCCACGTGAGCGATACCCAATGGTATCACCTGAAAATTAAACCCATCGGGTCATTTCCTAAACGTTAATTGAGAAGCAATAATGTTTATAATTTCCAGAGATGCGATTTATAAAAATATTTAATCCAAAACAGCTCCAGGCTCGGTCTGATATTTATTTCAGTTCTTATTGATGGTTCTAAAGCTGCGATGGACTGGTTCGCTCCTGGGAGCGAAGGGAGAGGTGGTCTTCCGAGACTTAAGCGCCCTCAGTTGCAGCAAAGCCTTTGCAGAGCCATCACTAAAGATGCCAAGAGTGGTTCCGTGCGTAGTGGCTTTGGAACCAACAACAAGAAGCGAAATGAACATCAAAGCAGGCCTAGGATTTCTAATAGCTGGTCTACCCCCACAGAGCAGGTCAAAGAGTGTAAGAAAAACTTCCATATCAATTTTAATTTTTCAATAATAACCCACCAGTTCCCAATATTTTTGTCAGTGTCTTCCACGTACATATTTAATAAATTATTTCAAAAATTGGGTGCCATAAAGTTTGTACCCAATGCGAAACATTTTGACTTTCAAAAAAAAAATGCTTGCCTGAATTTTAAAGGAATTTTAAGAATACAAATTCCTACCTGCAAGTATTTTCCCCTAAACTTGGATGTCATGGTGAACTCCTGCCAGCACCGCCACTCCTTACCCTCGCAGAACTGCGCCACCATGGGAGGGTGGTGGGACACCTGCTCGTTGATGGCGCGCCAACCCAGATCGTCCGAGCGATCGCACTCGAAAGTCTCCCCCAGCAGCGGATTGAAAGGCTTGCCGGTCCGGGTGCTCGTCGTAGAGTAGGACGATATGGTGAAGGCGGCGACGTAGGCTAACTGTTCGCAGGGGTCGGTACATCTGCGATGTGAATCGGGATTAAGAATAGAAATTGAAAATCCATTTTGTCTCACAGAATATTATTACTATGCAGTGCTGGTGCTACATGGAACTTCTAAACTGTAACTTTTTATAAAATAGGAAGAACACAAACAAATAAGCACCATTTTAGGGGATATGTCAAAAAGTTCTTCATAAATACATTTATCCCGCACTTGCCGTTCCTACTCTCATCGATAAACTATTTCTATCTAAAAACTAAATTTTTACTGAAAGAAGGACACAAAATGTGTATACCAAATCCAAATTTGAACCGTTTTTCTTTAAAATTTCTTGTTACACCAGTTATAACACATCGTTCAATAAGTCCAGGGACTAACTATGAAAACAACATTTTACCCGCAAAATTCTTTATTATTCATCAACATAATCTCCTTCAAGTGTAATACAATCATTCCAATGCTTCTCTAACTTTTCAATGCCATGTTTGAAGAATGATTTGTCTTTTGACTCAAAATGAGCCTCAGTAGCAGCGATCACCTCCTCATTCGAGCCAAATCTTTTTCCCTGGAGCATCTTTTTGAGATCCGCAAAGAGCCAGTAGTCGCTGGGGGCCAGATCCGGCGAGTACGGAGGATGGGGAAGCAGTTGGAAGCCCAATTCGTTGAATTTGGTCATCGTTTTGATTGACTTGTGGCACGGTGCGTTGTCTTGATGAAAGATGACTTTCTTCTTCTTCATGTGTGGGCGTTTTTTCGCTATTTCGGCCTTCAAACGATCCAATAACACCATGTAGTAGTCGCTATTGATGGTTTTTCCTTTTTCGAGGAAGTCAATGAAAATTATACCATTCGCATCCCAGAATACGGACACCATCACTTTGCCGACCGACTGTTGTGTTTTTGGACGCTTCGGGCGGCTTTCACCGGTCGTATGCCATTCAGCTGAGTGCCGACTTGACTCCGGAGTGAAATGGTGAATCCATGTTTCGTCCACTGTCACATATCGACGCAAAAAATCCTGTTCATTGCGAGTAAACAGTGCCAAGCAGCTCTCCGAATTATTGATATGTTGTTGCTTTTGTTCCATTGTGAGCAAACGCGGCACCCATTTGGAAAAAAACCTTTTTCATAGCCAATTTTTGATGCAAAATAGTAAATGCACTACCAGTTGATATGTTCACCATCTTAGCTATCTCGCGCACTTTCATTTTGCGGTCACCCATCACGATTTTCAATACTTGCTTGGTGTTTTCGGGAGTTACTGCCTCATTTGGCCGACCCGAACGTTCCGCATCATTTGTATCAGCACGACCGCGTTTAAAGTCAGCATACCACCGACAAATGGTTGTTTTCGACGGAGTAGAGTCCGGATAACGTTTTTCAAGCCATTGCTGAGCTTGAACAGTGTTTTTTCCCATTAGAAAACAATGTTTTATCAACACACGAAACTCGTTTTGGTCCATTGTTTCACGATTGCAAAGGTAGCGTCACTTTAACCACTATAGCTTTCTTGGTTATGTTTCGAATTACATCAAATTTTGACACATCTCATCTAAAGGTTGGTACTTCTGAACCTTGGTATATACATGGCATTATTAGCGCCATCTCTACGCTAGTCCCGGGACTTATTGAACGATGTGTTACTAGATGATTTTGGTTTTTGCCCTGTTTATTAACTTAGGTTTATTTGGAATATTTCTCACATAGAAAGGGTCTTTTAACATACAGGCTGTTACAAATTCGCTTCTCACTACAGGGATCTCGGAAACGGTAAGAGCTACGAACTATTTTAAATGGGGGCAAAGTTGTGTAATCAGGGGACCAACATTATGCCCCTAACACGATTAGTTTTCGAAATATTTGAAAAAAACCCGATATGTGTTTTGGAAATCCGTTTTTGTTTAATTTCAGCATTGTTTGAGGTGATATTGAAAAAAGAAGAACACTTTCTCATGGCTACTTTTTGCCCTCTATCGAATAGCATAATCAATTTTTTATATGTAATGTTTCGTCTCTCCAGGACCATCATCAATTTCATTTTTTTTAATACATTGGAAATTTTATTACATTTTTTGCAATCGTTCATGACCCCCAATACTGTACTGCCTCAGCCCAAATCAGATTCAGACGTTTTGTCTCGAAAAATTCATCTTCAGTGTATTCGTTCCAAATTTATCTAAATTTTTTATTTAGATTTATTTGTTTATTGAATTATCGTACACTGTAACTGTCGTTAGACCCTGTGAAATCCATCTAATTATTTAAACTGTTACCACCACACGTTACAATAAAACATTTATTATTATTAACTATTACCATCACTTGGTCATACATAACTCAATAAGTTCTTGCGGCAAAATTAAAACATTATTACTGTTTTAATTTTATTATGACACATTCTTAAAAATGCATATGAACAACCAAAACGCCAACTGAATATTATTCTTTAAAAAATTTCAGTAAATATTCAAAAACAATGTTTTCGCAAAGGTTGAAAATGAGGATCCGCGTAATATCGGAATTTATTACACTGTAACTGCAACGGTGAAAAAGCATGTCAAATGTATTTGTATGAATATCCTGAAAAAAAAATAGATCGGAATTTGTTTTAATTGAGCACTCGATAAGCCTAGAAATAACTATGGACATGGGAATAAAACTCTAATGTTTTATTTTAATGTGTGGTGGTAACAGTTTAAATAACTAGATGGATTTCACAGGGTCTAACGACACTTACAGTGTACGATAATTCAATAAACAAAGAAATCCAAATAAAAAATTTAGATAAATTTGGAACAAATACACTGAAGATGAATTTTTCGAGACAAAACGTCTGAATCTGATTTGGGCTGAGGCAGTACAGTATTAGTGGTCATGAAGGCTTGCAAAAAATGTAATAAAATTTCCAGGGGAGTATTTAAAAAATGAAGTTGATGATGGTCCTGGAGAGATCAAACTTTACATATAAAAATTGATTATGCCATTCGATAGAGGGCAAAAAGTGGCCATCAGAAAGTATTCTTCTTTTTTGAATAACACCTTAAACAAGGCTGAAATGAAACAAAAACGAATTTCCAAAATTTCGTTTTTTTTCAAATATTTCGAAAACTAATCCTTAACCTTGATTTTTTACAGGCATATCCCTTGATTATGCAACTTTGCTCCCATTTAAGCTACTTTGTATCTCTTACTGTTTTCGAGATCCCAGTAGTGAGAAGCGAATTTGTAACAGCCTGTATATGCCATTTCACTATTAATGTAAATCCTATATCCCGTTTGGATACATTATAATTCACTAAAAATAATAATTAAATTCAAGGACACTCAAAAGAAAAACACCGTCCGTGAAAATAACAAATTTTCAAAAGTCAACAGAGCATTAAAACATACAACTATGGATTATTCAATACGAAAGATAAACTACATAAAATTTATTGAATTCAGTATGAAGAACTACAAAAGCAACACAAGACAATTTTCATGCTGTAATAGAATTTTTTGCATAATCAAGAATACAATTTTCATTAAAATTTAAATAAAAAGATAAGAACCATTTCAAAATACATCGTCTAGTGATTTTCAGCATTAATATTTGTGTCCTCCTATAGATCTAGAGGATATTGATTAGTCAAATCCCTCTAAAGCATTTTTCAAATTTCAAGTCAATATCTCTAAAACTCTGAAATAATTAATAAAAATAAATAAAAAAATTAAAATTTAAATACTTTGTATCTCGGAAACGATGCATATTTCGACTTACGGTTATATGAATTTTTTTTCACAAAATAACTGGCAACCACCCCCTAAAATATTTCGCACTTATTTACAAACACCCTGTATAATCAGTATACTTATTTTTTATTAGGAATCTTCGAATGATATAAAGTTTCAAAAATAAAAAACACCGGGATCAGCAGAGTTACTTCAATCATGGTTTTATCCAATACAAGAATTTTTATATAAAAATGCTGTTTCATTGAAACACATAAAACATATAAAAGACAACAAGTCATCACATTCAGTGTGGGAAATGGCCACATCCATGACATGAAAATTGTACATATGGCGGGAAGCGTATCTTATTAATTCTTCTTAACTCACACGCGTGCCCATGTTAGCAGAGCGGAAACATCATTTGAAAATCGGCACCGCAGTGAAAAGGTTAAAACATATTTGAACAAATTCGAAATACATAATTCCCGGTTCGAATTTACCTAATAATCTTTATTTGCCCATTGCAATATATTTTTAGAATTAACGTTTTCATGTAACACAGCTAAAAGTTAAGTTTACTAGGTACAACAAGTGTAACTATTATTGTGTGCATGTGAATGGGAAGGTCATGACAACTTTAGCTTGATAGCTTATGTTCGGCTAATTTTAGATAAGGCCGATTTTACCTCAAATCATGTAGAGCTCCATGTGGACCTCTCACCAAGCTACTCCAAAATATTTTTTTATTGTTCTAGGTCACAAATAAGAGGACTCCTATTTTTTTTCTTTTTCCTCTTAGACGCATAGTTCCCTCTATTATGTACTCGGAAAATGCATCACCGAAAAGAAAAATTTAAAAAAATTTCCGACTGCATTTTGATTGTATTTTTTTGCTCTCAAATTTTATTTGCACTGCATGATGATGCGAAATGTGAAACAAGTCTGTAACTTCTTTATTTTTTGGCCGAATTTTTTTTTTATGTAATGTAGGGTAAAAAAAACTATCTAACTAATTGATACTGCTGTTTTTTATTAATGACACGCGGTCAACTAGTGCTCGCCTAAAGATGTATCAAATCTGATGAAACTTAGTGATAAGACGTTTTAAGGGATGCTGAATAAGAATAATTTTATGGATAAAAATCGCTAATACCAATTAACTGTTTTGACATCAAGAAAATGTGTCCTAGTTGGCCGTGTATTGCATTAATAAAACAGCAGTATCACAGTTAGATAGAATTTTTTACCCTGCATTTCGCAAATTTCAGAAAGATAGCTTTGAAGGTATTGGTATTAAGAATCTCCAACAAAAATTTAAAAGAAAACCAATTTTTTTTCGAAGATGCACTTTTTGAAAAAATGCATTTTCTGCCGGACAATGCATTTATTCGCATTTTTGAAAAGGTAGATTTGAAGGGCTCCATCCCCTCTATCAGGTAAAATAAGAATTATTTTATCGTATCAAAAAATAACAAGCAATCAAAATGCAATCGGAAAATTAAAAAAAAAAAAGAAAAAATAGGGGTCCTCTTCTTTTTGACCTAGAACAGAGGTCGGCAAACTTTTTAAGCGGAAGAGCCATCTGCAATAAAAATATAAATTTCATGAATTTCAAAGAGCCACGAATTTTTATTTCTGTTTCTACATTTTATTTTAAATTCGAATTGAATATGGAAGTCTATACGCATCTTTATGTGTACTCGTGTGCTGCATGTCTGTCCGCTTTAACTTTTAATTTTTAGGGGAATTTGAAGAGGCGCAATTGTCTCTTGAAAGAGCCGCATGCGGCTTGTGCGCCGCGGCCTAGAATAATAAAAAAATATTTTGGAGTAGCTTGGCGACAGGTTCACAATGGAGCTCTGCATGATTTGAGATGGAATCGGTCACAGTTTTTAGCTTATTATTTTGTAGTAACTGTTAAATACATTATTCTTCAATAATTATTTTTTAAGTAATTTAACAGATTTGCTTTTTAAGTAGCTGTAATTTTAAAATTTATGTTAGTATTTAATTGGCTGCAATAAAGTTTTCTTTATCAAGAAGTTAAAATTGGTTACGATTACTGCAAAATTTAATTTCAATTTGCTCATAAAGCCAGTTATTATTTTTTGACCTAGAATTCGTCACAGTGAATTAGAGTTAGAGTTAATCCGCAATATGAATCCGAGTTTGGTAAACTTTTTGGTGAGGTGGTGCAAAATTTAAGAATTGTCCTTCCATAACTACAGTCTTTTACGGCGGATACTCTCTCTCAAATGCCTCATAACGCCCAGATAATATTCTCTGTTGGCTGTTTTTCCATCCGGAAAGAATTCTGCGTTGACAACACCACAATAGTCGAAGAAAACAGTCATCATGAATTTGATTTCTGATCAACTTTCGACGTGTTTTTTTTTGGTTTCGGCTGATTAAAAAAGCCCCATTTGGAAGCTTGTTGCCTCGTAAATTCGTAAACCCATGTCTTGTCACCGTTTATGACACATTGCATGAATGTAGAGTCTGAATTAGCTCATTCAGGTGAGCAATATGTTTCCGACGCTCTATTTTTGAAGAAAATTCAGCTCTTTTAGAACCAGTCCTGCTGCAATGCGTTTCATACCCATAACATCAACTAAAATGATGCCAACTGATTTGTGGATAAGTTTCGTTCACATGCCAGCTCTCTCAAACTATAACGACGGTTTGTGAGCACCATTTCCTTTACTTTATCCATGTTTTCTTCAGTTGAAGAAGTTGAAGGAGGATCAGGACGTGGCAAATCATCGACCACTTCTCGATCATATCTGAATGCTTTGTACCATTCGTATGCTACGATTCAACACAAGAAATTCCGTTGCTAGCACAAGATTTCATCGAAAACGAAATTTAAATTTATTTTACACGGAATGTTAACGAATTACGACGTGGACCTCCCAAGGGTATTTCCCTTCATATAAAGACACAGATTTAAACAAAAATTATATATCTAAACATTTACAATTTTTATACGCATTTGAACTATGTTAAGAATGTGATAAAATGTATGTAGTAAAATTTAACCATTTGGAAGATTAAAAAATCATACATATTTATAGATTAATTACTCATTACGCTTCATTTAATTTTTACTATGTTGCCTTGATCTATCGTCTGCCCCACGATGTGAAAAATCTTATAATTACTTTCCACCGTTTTAAAAAGATATATTGGAATGAGAACGGTTCTATTGTCTGTCCTTTGTAAGGTGAAATACAGGTAACCGCGTTGCTTTTTAGCTTTGAACAAAAATAATTTTGGTTTGAACAAACTCACTTTGCGGCGTAGTCCAATATGTCGGCGTACTCATAGTCCTCCGTCAATCGTTGCAGCATGGACAACGGTTCGCTGAAATTCACCGGCATCGGTATCTTGGACAGGTCCTTTCCTATACAGTTCTTCATGATACTCCACAGATTTAGGGGGTAGTTGGGCTTGTCGGGGACTCGGGTGCGCCGTTGTCGCTTACTAGTATTTGAGGCTGCCGTATTTTCATTTGTTTCCGCGCTCCTCTCTGTGCCTGTCCGCGATATATTCGTATGTTTGCCAGTCACCACTACAACCTGAGAAAATGGATTAGAGGGATACACACGCACGTCCTCGACATCGAAACTTACCTGTTTCGTCTCACGTGTCTCCTCGGTTTCGCTAGAGCTGTCTGAACTGTTACGTCTGTGCCCTGTACGGATATTCAAGGTGAAGAGATCGTCACCGTGTTGGTTCGGAGTGCCCCCACCTTCAGCTAGAGCGTCATAAAATTCATTGTCATCTTCCTCCTCGTTCTCACTGGCACTAACTAAAATTGTAAAAAGGAAAATAAAATATCGATGGCGACAGAATTGGGGTACAAATATTAAAAAACATTATTACGATAACACAGAGAACGGAACTTTTTATCTATTTTCATTTTCTATCAACGGTTTGGCACAGAAAAATTGTTTAAATCGTCACACTGACATTATCACGAGTACACAAAATAAAATATCTTCTCTTACAAAGTACCTTGACAATCACATTTGTACCCCAAAATCTCACTAACTGTATACATTTTTACTACACAATTACGGCATAATATTGAAAATATAAATAGATTTACTTTAAAAGTTATGTAAAATTTTTATGGGCCATTAAACTGTAATGATTTGAACACTGCGAATTTCTCTTGTTGAAAAAACTAGGTTATGTCATCTATCAAAGTCAAACATTGGAAAGTCACGGAGCACTGGATGTTGAAACTGAACGTCTGAAAATCTCCAAGGCGTATCGTAGATGCCTATATTTTCATGCCATTTAAAAAATTGCAGCAAAGTTCACCACATCACTTTTTAGGTTATGTCCGCCTAATCGCTAGAAAATCGAAGGGAAGGCGCGAAAAACTCACCTTTTCCTCGAGGCACGACGTGTTTGAAACGGTTTTTCATAATAATCGACAAGCACGGGAGCCTAGACCGACATTAAGAAGCAACAAAAACAAATTAGTTGGCGATAAGTTCGACCAGCTGATAATCGAGGGCGAGAGGCGAGGGGCTGGTGGAACTAGTCGCGCCGCAAGGAAGCAAACAATATTCGTTGTTTGCGCTCGTTCGCCAAGTTTCACCGAAAAATAATTGGGATATTTCGTCGATTACAGATGTGCATTGTCACTTCAAGGATTTAGATACGCTCGATCGGGATCGTAGGACCGTTAATATGTATAAGGTTAATGAAGAGCGCATAGGCTTTCATATTTCATTGGTCCGCCGACCGCGAGTTTTTTAAGGAGTAGGCGGCTGCCGATTGATTGGAAAACAAATTACTATCGTGTCGCTGCCCCGCAACCTCTAACAAAGGTAGCCGTGACTTTAATGATTCGTCGCTTTAACGTGGCCGCGAGATCGATAAGATTATTGCCTCAAGAACAAACACTTTTATGAACGTGGTGTCACTGATTTGAGCTGATTTTCTATATAGATTTTAACGACTTTAAATGCCCGGAAAGAAAAAAACATTCCAGTGCAAATCACACAAATTAAAATAATTTCCATGGATAACGCGATCTACAGGGTGACTATTCTATAAACACCCCGTATATCTGCTTCCAAAGCACTAAAAACAGAAAAGACGACATGGCTAATGTTTTTTTTTTCAACTAACTTACTTGCTGGCCTCTGTGTGTGAGCGTTGGCGGCCTGTTCAAGCTTCGAGTGTTGTTGGGCCAAAGTCTCCACCATGTCTTGAAGTCTGGCCCTTTGCTCTTTTTCGTGTTGCAAGGCCCTCACCAGCTTGTGCCCATGATTGTGGGCCGTCTTTAAATACTCACCGCAAGACTGCAGCAAAATATAACACAGGTATAAGAAAAATACAGGGTGATTCATTAGTAATAGGACAGAGCTTAAGGGCATGTTGCTGACCTCAAAATAGAGCGATTAAGCCAAATATGCCTTATCCGAATGTTGCTCCTTTTCGATCTACAGGGTGTTAAAGTTGAAAAAATATTTTCGATTTTTTTAAATATCTTGAGCATCTTTGAACGGATTGTCTTGAAAGTTTGTACACCTATGTTTTCTGAGGTGGTAATTACGGAAATGGTAACTATTTTGCAATCACATCTAGGATGCGCTAGTTGTAGTGTTCCGTCGGAGTAAACATATGTCAAACTTTTTTGTCCTTCAAAAATCTGAATTTCCAATAAGAAATTATTAAACTACGTTCAATTCTAAATAAAAAAGATATACCTGTTAAAAATCGATAAACTTAACCGTTTTCGAAATAAGAACGATTTACTATTTCTTTACAAAATTATTTGTTTGAACGTACGCCTTTAAATAAGATGACTTAATTACGAATTAAGACAAACACAGTAACAACTGAAAATTTTATTATGCTTAAGTCTAATTACAAAAGATTCTCAAAGTGGCGACCATTGTTTTCAATACATTTTTTTATTCTCTCGTTAAAATTTTGTCTGACACTGAATAGACTTCTTTGTTGGTCTCTGATAATGTTAACAGATTCTTGTATTTTTGCCCACAGCTCTTCTCGAGTATGTATAACATCTTTATAAACTAAAGATTTAACGTTACCCCAGAAATAAAAATCTAGGGGATTTAAATCAGGGCTACGCGCAGGCCAAGGCACTTCGCTGCCGCGACCAATCCAACGGTTTCGAAAACTTATATCAAGATATTCTCTTACTGGTCGGGAGTAATGTGCGGGAGCACCATCATGCATAAACCAAAAGGTTTGCCGTAAATTTAAGGGGATATTTTCAAGAACGAGTGGCAAGTCATTTGTTAAAAAATTTAAATAATTTTCCCCATTAAGTGGACGGGGTAACACAAATGGTCCCAAAATGTTATCGGAAAGTATTCCACACCAAATATTTATTGAGAATTCATGCTGAAAATGTTGTTCTCGTGGCAAGTGAGGATTTTCCAGTTCCCAGGAATGGCTATTTCTCCAATTAAATACACCGCGCCGGGTAAATGTAGCTTCGTCCGTAAACAATATTTTATTATAAAATGTAGGGTCAGCATTTTGTTGCCGACGAAGAAACTGTGCGAACCGAAATCTACCAGGAGGATCTTGTGGCATCAACTGTTGAACCGGACGAAAATGGTAAGGATACAATTTTTCTTTGTGGAGTATTCTGAAGACGGAAGGCTGACTTACACCAGTAGCTGATGAAATTCGGCGTGTGCTTGTTTGCGTGTTTTCGGCAATTCGCACTAAAACATCCTCTTCTTGCTCCGCCGCTAATACTTTAGGCCTTCCAACGTCTCGTTTAGGGCGAAATGATCCCGTTTCTCCTAATCTGTCGTACAACGTCTTGAAAAGCTTGTGGTTAGGTTGTCTGTTATTTGGATATAACTCCAAGTACCTCGCTGCTGCATGACGACCACAATAATTTTCTTGGGCATACACACATACCATGTTTCTCATTTCAACAAACGAATAATCATTATGACGCGGCATTTTAATGAAAAAAATCACAAACGAAGAAGAACTAAACTGTCTAGTATTTATAAGTTGCTTAGAATTGACATAAATAATACATGACATTTCATTGACAGCGGCCTACTTCATTTAAGTCATCTTATTTAAAGGCGTACGTTCAAACAAATAATTTTGTAAAGAAATAGTAAATCGTTCTTATTTCGAAAACGGTTAAGTTTATCGATTTTTAACAGGTATATCTTTTTTATTTAGAATTGAACGTAGTTTAATAATTTCTTATTGGAAATTCAGATTTTTGAAGGACAAAAAAGTTTGACATATGTTTACTCCGACGGAACACTACAACTAGCGCATCCTAGATGTGATTGCAAAATAGTTACCATTTCCGTAATTACCACCTCAGAAAACATAGGTGTACAAACTTTCAAGACAATCCGTTCAAAGATGCTCAAGATATTTAAAAAAATCGAAAATATTTTTTCAACATTAACATCCTGTATCGAAAAGGAGCAACATTCGGATAAGGCATATTTGGCTTAATCGATCTATTTTGAGGTCAGCAACATGCCCGTAAGCTCTGTCCCATTATTAATGAATCACCCTGTATATTTATATACAGGGTGTCCGGGTTTATACTTCAAAAGAGACAAAAAACACTGGAACGGGGGTGAGTTCCTCTTGGAAAAACAGTTGTGGTAGTTCATATAAAATGTTTCCCATTAAAGTTGCATTTCCGTCATACAGGGTGTTAAAATTGTTAATTTGAAGAGGGTTTTTCTAAATTATCCTTAAATCGACTATAAAGATGTCAATTTGTGCAAACCATTTTATTACAAATAGCAGTGGCGTGGATGCGGGTAGTTTGTGGGGTATAATTCTAACAGCTTTGCAAACCCCAAAGGATAATACAAGACCAACTAAAAATCCCCGAATCTTACCGTCATCAGTTGTAATGATTCGTTTACAATGAACATATTTTTTCAAGTTAATATTTTTAAATTCTGCTGTTTTATGTGAGTTACAATCTTCATTTTTCTCGAAAAATGTACTTCCTAACGATTTTCAAGTAGTACACCTTATTTTTGTATGGTCTTTTGGGGTTTGGAAAGCCGTTAGGATATTTAAGATATTAACGACTTTTAACATATTTTTTCTTCAATTAGACCCCTCAAACTACCCGCATCCACGCCACTGCCATCGGGATTAAAATAGTTTCTGCGTTTTCCGTAAGAAAAATTGATATTTATTCGTGTACAAATTTCGACAAACACATTTATCTTTAGTCGATTTAAAAAACGCTATCCAATAGGAACTCACTACCCCCTCCCTCCTCCCAGTTTTTTTTTAAGTATAAACAGGACTTCCTGTTCCTGTATATTTTCGGTAATACGGATTTATTAAAATTAAATCAACATGTTCCATGATGTCAATTGTGTGACAAATCTGACAAGTACGCGTTCAACATTCCACTGTTTTATCGTGACAAAGCTATTGGGACAGTCGCAGTGATCGATTTTCCTTGAAATATTTGTTCTACGTAAAAAAAAATTAATCGGGGCGAAACGATAAGTTTTGACAAAGTGTGGCCTGATAAAGATACGTCATTCTGATATCAGACACAATAATTGAATCCTTGTTTGGTAAATGTCTGGGCCTAATGTGACTTGATAATCGCGTTTTGCTACAGGACCGGCTTCGCCCGATGAGAAAGTGCGAGCTTTGCGAATTACGCGATAAGTGATAACTTTACGTCTCAGATTATTTAAACGCAAATGCAAATATAGCACATAATCCCATTTGATGTATTTAAATATAGGACTCGATTTGGTTGAGCAGTTTATAGGGCAATTATTTCAATAATTTCTAACTTTTTATGAAGCAAATGAGGTAAGGTTATTTTTAAAATGATAAAATGGATATTGCTATATTTAATCTTTGTAAATTTGGGAAATAAAAATATATTTGAAACTTTACAGTTTGTTACAATGAACTAAAATGCATCGTTATTTTTAGAATTCTGAAAATTACGGATTTTACCAATTAAAATTTCGAAGTATAAAATGTAAATATATAATTTTTTTCTCACTCACGTTTATCATGGCGTTGGTCGCGATCCTGAAGAGCGTAGCCCGCTCGCACACCTCCTTCGTCTTGCTCTGGAGGGCCTCGGAGTCGGCGTTGGTCTCCATCTCGCTTAGGGGTTTCGTGAGGTTCTTCCAGTGCTTGGCCAGCACATCGCTGCAGGTCTGCAGGTCGTTCAACTGAGATTCTAGCTTCCTGACGATGCCCGACCAGTCCTCCGGGACGCCGTTCACCTCGGCCTCCTCGTCGTCCTCTTCTGACTCCATGTTCCTTCTGGAAAAATCACCGGAAGTCAACTGCCTAGAACCACCTACAACGTAAGGCCTCACATCTGACGCGTCACCACCTAGTGACGTCACTACCAGTTTTCTTTCATTGAATTTTTAATAAGTAAATAAATATCCTTTCGTTCGTTGCTTTACCGAACGACACCAATATAGTGACGTCACGTCACTCTAATGCCAGCAATACGCAATAGAGTGCCCCGTCCATACTTACATCGCCTTGGCCTTAGCCAGCTCAAGGGCCGTCACCCACTGTTGCCTCTCCACCTCCGTGGAGGCCTTGATGTGGAACGTCTGGGTGCCGCCGTTGGAGATGACGAAGGTGCAGGTGTCCACGCTGTAAATAAGGGCTCCGTGCAGGGATATGCTGCCGCGACACGTGTGGGCCATCTCGGCTTGATTTCTGCAAGAAAAAGAACGCCCAGTAGAGCGATAAGGTTGTATAGGAAAGAAGACGCACTGCAAAGAATTCAAACTCTGATCCCAACTTTATTAACAAAGTGCTATGGACGGATGAGTGTTCTTTTAGCCGTACTGGCATTTTAAATAGGTAGGTACCGTACCACTCTTTGAAAAGCAATAAGCTACATAATAACGTATAAGTACTACAAACTGAATAGTTAATTGAACGTATAATTCTACAAGCTCATGTTAAATTATAAAACAGTGACAACTGTTTATTCGTTGTCGTGCACTAAAGATTAAAAACGCATTAAAAGCTAGGTTAATGACCGAATATTACGATAGATCAAGATTCACTCTCGATAAACCTTTGTGGGTCAGCGGTCAGGAGCAGTCCGAAAAGGGGGTTTAAATGATTTAAAAATATAAAGCGTAATTCGTATTGAACTCATTTTTCCCTATCTTCCCTTAAAATTAATGACATTATGACTGAATCACCCTGTATACAGGGATGGCCAGAAGTACGGAATAAAATTCATATCTTTTGAATGAGTTAATTTTTTTTAAAACGCCGAAACACGTTAACTGATTTTGATTTTTTCCCATCTTTCGGTTATATAATAATTAATTTTTCTTCAACCCCCTAACCCCCAGCTACCCCTACTTTTTTTTTCAAATGGAAACATAAGGCATGAGGGGGCTCGTTGAAAAGCTTATAGAAAACCGAATCCAGCCATACCAAATAAACAAGTTTTATTTTTTCAATAACAAGTTTTTTTTCATTTAGAAATTGAAACAACTAGATAATTTACAAAAATAAACTCAATGTCGCAAATGCTGAAAATGTCCTCCATTCACTATTTGGCATTCTCCAAGACGATAGTAAAAGCTGTCCACAGCATTCTGAATGACTTCAGCTGGTAAATTATGCATCTCCGCCCTAATCTTGTTCTTTAAATTCTCAATATTATCCGGTCTGTCCTGGTAGACTCTTTCTTTCAAATATCCCCAAAGAAAATAATCCAGGGGTGTTAAGTCGGGGGATCTTGGCGGCCATTCAACTGTACCCCGTCTACCAATCCAGCGATTTGGAAACATTTCATCTAAGTATCTTCGAACATCAATACCAAAATGTGGGGGAGCGCCATCTTGTTGGAACCAAATTCTTTCATTCGGTATATCTGGATCAATTTCATGAGGGAAAATCACAGCTAGAGCAGGTATCAGGTCAAATGTTAGGAAATCCAGGTAGCGTGCGGCAGTAAGATTTTCTTCAAAAAAGAATGGGCCCAAGATTCTGTTGTTGATGATACCTGCCCATACATTAACTTTTTGTGGATGCTGCGTATGCGATTCGCATGTCCAGTGTGGATTTTCCTGGGACCAAAAGCGATAGTTGTGCCTGTTAACCACTCCATTTAAATAAAACGTAGCTTCATCCGAAAAAAGTACGTCTCGTTGAAAACCATTATTGTCGTCACACCGTCTCATCATTTCTTCACAAAATTGTAATCGCCTATCATAATCGTCTTCCAAAAGCTCTTGGACAAGACATACCTTATAGGGGTGGTATTTCTCTTGTTTCAGAAACATTCGAATTGCAGTTCGAGAAGCATCGTGATTGCGGGCCAATGAAACAGTTGAAGTATGAGGATTTTCAACAAGTTCTAATGCAATGTCTAATTTCTTTTCTTCATTCAAAGCACGTGCCCGTCCAGTTTTGGGCAAAGTCTGTACTGTACCGTGTTCCTCAAATTTGTGAAATATTTTACTAACTGTCCCTTGCGAGATTTGGTTTTCGGGATATTTCGCATTAAATAAATCGCGCACTTCAGCCTGACTTCTTATTTTGTCTCCACATCCAAGCAATATCAAGATTTCGATGCGTTGCCTTTCCGACAATACCATTGCAATTCAGTAAATAACTTGATTTTGACACAATAGTAACGTTTCGAACTCCAATTTACAACTAAAGCGAAAAATTAACCAGAAAGCCTGGCAAGTAAGTGGTGCCAAAAAAACGCAACATAAAAAATATATCTTTTTTGCGTTAGCAGTGATAGGTACAGTTTCAAATTCTTTATTTTATTCTGTGCAAATTCATGGAGGATAACACTGAAGATAATTAAATTTTATTTCACTTGTTAAGTAGGTGTTTTATACAACCCTAAAAACCTTGCTATTGAAAAAATAAAACTTGTTTATTTGGTATGGCTGGATTCAGTTTTCTATAAGCTTTTCAACGAGCCCCCTCATGCCTTATGTTTCCATTTGAAAAAAAAGTAGCGGTAGCTGGGGTTTAGGGGGTTGAAGAAAAATTAATTATTATATAACCGAAAGATGGGAAAATATCAAAATCAGTTAACGTGTTGCGGCGTTTTAAAATAAATTAACTCATTCAAAAGATATGAATTTTATTCCGTACTGGCCATCCCTGTATATAAAAATCAATGTTAGTCTGCGTGTCTGCACTTATAGATTCGAATATCACTCGATCGACTGAGTTCAAGTTTATGGGTTATGTTCGACATATTACTGGAAAGGTTTAGAATGTAGTTTCAGCAATTTTCAGTAGGTGCATTATTACCATACAATATTGACAAACTATTGAAATTGCCCTGTCGCTGCGAAACGTGGCAGGGTTCAACGAGTTTTAAAAATAAAATTGAGATTATTAAATACAAAATTAAGATCATCTTCATATCGTAAATAAAACTGAAAAGATTAATATTTAGAAAAAAGCCTTTATATACAATTGACTAAAACCCAACACATAAGAACTGAGGATGTGATAATAAAAACGACGAAACGTCGATAAAATGCAATAATGTTTTTTTGTTATACTTTCTAACCCAATCCAGACCAAAAAAAGAAAAAACTAACAACCGGAGGTCACCAACAATTATTTAAAAGAATAATATTGGATTTCAAACTAGATAAATATATCCACGGTTCTGTGCTGCTCTCTCTTGCATTCGTACGTACAAATACACATGGTTTCGCAAACATATTTCACAATCCGATTAATAATTTGTATTGTAATAATTAATATATATTCAATTTTCACTTTTGATGACGTTGTATACATTTTTATGCAACAGGTTTTCTCGCAATCGAATATAGGTAACAAAATTAAACAATTTGTTGCGATGTCATTGTTTTTTATTTCTTCTGAAGCTCCTCAGCAATAATCTAATTTGCTAACAACTGTTTTGCAATACACATTTTAAAAAATTTTTTATTTTATAACTTAGATTCGTTAATACATATGTATAATATTTAAAAAATTAACATGCTAATACTTTGTTTATGATAACACGGTAAATATATTTTATGACAGGATATCCTTGACAAAATATGAAAAAATTCCAAACAGTTTCAATGTCACGATCTTTCCGGGGGAATTTTTCAACATTTTAGATTAATTTTTACAACATGAATTTCAATCTTGTCTGCGCATATAGTGTTACAATTTATAGGTGTACAACTGGAGAAAACACAGTGTAATTGATGTAACTAGAATGAGATATAAATGAAGGTCAAATATTTCTTATTTAGTAAACCCTAAGCCTCGTTGCACACTAGCCGGACCGGCTAACCGGACCCGGCTATCCGGATCCGGCTGGCTCTTTCACACGTAAATTAATTTTCAAACCGGTTTGGCCGATATTAGTCTCATTGTCAGTTGCATTTTTATCACGACAAGAGATGAATCGTAGACGCATTGCAATTATGTGGCTTGGCTATTGCCGATGTCGTCGCAATAAAAAAAAAAAAACAAAAAATTCCGGCTACAACCCGGCGGCCGTTTGCCGAATAGCTCCTTCCGTCACGTGTGAAAGCTGCCATAAGACTCTGTACACCTTGCTGCTGGCTAACCGGATCCGGTTAGCCGGTTCCGGCATGTGTGCAAGGGGTGTCATGGCGACCGGCTACAACCCGGCAGACGTTCGCCGGATAGTTCCTTCCGTCACGTGTGAAAGCTGCCATAAGACTCTGTACACCTTGCTGCCGGGTAACCGGATCCGGTTAGCCGGTTCCGGCATGTGTGCAACGGGTGAAAGAACAAGCACATTCGAAAACAGTAATTTTTCTCGGAATTGAAGGTACATTTTTGGAAATAAAAAAAATAAATAAAAAATAAGCGTCTAAAAAATAAAATAACTGGAAATATCTTCTTAGCATACCGGGACAAGTTGTCGTATGTTTACTTTATTATAAAGGTGTTAAGTTAATTTACTTAAATAATTTTAAAGAATTTTTTTAATAATCTTATCAAATGAAGTCAAGCAATGTTCTTCGATACCAGAAATCTAGGTATGCACAAAAT